>NC_136602.1:21957606-22104740 GCF_910589615.1 Taurulus bubalis
AAGTGCATTTTGTTGTCAAACACTTAGATTCTATGATTTCCTGCATTTAATGCATCATAGAATACCAGACATTCAAGTTGTACTACATTGTAAGAGTACCTGATGCTCTCATCATGTTTTACTGCTTTAAGTTGCATTTCCAACTTTTATGCTCCGAAAAGACTTTTCAGCCTTAACAGAGTCCAAAAGTGCATTTTGTTGTCAAACACTTAGATTCTATGATTTCCTGCATTTAATGCATCATAGAATACCAGACATTCAAGTTGTACTACATTGTAAGAGTACATGATGCTCTCATCATGTTTTACTGCTTTAAGTTGCATTTCCAACTTTTATGCTCCGAAAAGACTTTTCAGCCTTAACAGAGTCCAAAAGTGCATTTTGTTGTCAAACACTTAGATTCTATGATTTCCTGCATTTAATGCATCATAGAATACCAGACATTCAAGTTGTACTATATTGTAAGAGTACCTGATGCTCTCATCATGTTTTACTGCTTTAAGTTGCATTTCCAACTTTTATGCTCCGAAAAGACTTTTCAGCCTTAACAGAGTCCAAAAGTGCATTTTGTTGTCAAACACTTAGATTCTATGATTTCCTGCATTTAATGCATCATAGAATACCAGACATTCAAGTTGTACTATATTGTAAGAGTACCTGATGCTCTCATCACGTTTTACTGCTTTAAGTTGCATTTCCAACTTTTATGCTCCGAAAAGACTTTTCAGCCTTAACAGAGTCCAAAAGTGCATTTTGTTGTCAAACACTTAGATTCTATGATTTCCTGCATTTAATGCATCATAGAATACCAGACATTCAAGTTGTACTATATTGTAAGAGTACCTGATGCTCTCATCATGTTTTACTGCTTTAAGTTGCATTTCCAACTTTTATGCTCCGAAAAGACTTTTCAGCCTTAACAGAGTCCAAAAGTGCATTTTGTTGTCAAACACTTAGATTCTATGATTTCCTGCATTTAATGCATCATAGAATACCAGACATTCATGTTTCATTATAATGAAAGAGTACCTGGTGCTCTCATCACGTTTTACTGCTTTAAGTTGCATTTCTAACTTTTATGCTCCGAAAAGACTTTTCAGCCTTAACAGAGTCCAAAAGTGCATTTTGTTGTCAAACACTTAGATTATATGATTTCCTGCATTTAATGCATCATAGAATACCAGACATTCAAGTTGTACTATATTGTAAGAGTACCTGATGCTCTCATCATGTTTTACTGCTTTAAGTTGCATTTCCAACTTTTATGCTCCAAAAAGACTTTTCAGCCTTAACAGAGTCCAAAAGTGCATTTTGTTGTCAAACACTTAGATTCTATGATTTCCTGCATTTAATGCATCATAGAATACCAGACATTCAAGTTGTACTATATTGTAAGAGTACCTGATGCTCTCATCATGTTTTACTGCTTTAAGTTGCATTTCCAACTTTTATGCTCCGAAAAGACTTTTCAGCCTTAACAGAGTCCAAAAGTGCATTTTGTTGTCAAACACTTAGATTCTATGATTTCCTGCATTTAATGCATCACAGAATACCAGACATTCAAGTTGTACTATATTGTAAGAGTACCTGATGCTCTCATCACGTTTTACTGCTTTAAGTTGCATTTCCAACTTTTATGCTCCGAAAAGACTTTTCAGCCTTAACAGAGTCCAAAAGTGCATTTTGTTGTCAAACACTTAGATTCTATGATTTCCTGCATTTAATGCATCATAGAATACCAGACATTCAAGTTGTACTATATTGTAAGAGTACCTGATGCTCTCATCATGTTTTACTGCTTTAAGTTGCATTTCCAACTTTTATGCTCCGAAAAGACTTTTCAGCCTTAACAGAGTCCAAAAGTGCATTTTGTTGTCAAACACTTAGATTCTATGATTTCCTGCATTTAATGCATCATAGAATACCAGACATTCAAGTTGTACTATATTGTAAGAGTACCTGATGCTCTCATCATGTTTTACTGCTTTAAGTTGCATTTCCAACTTTTATGCTCCGAAAAGACTTTTCAGCCTTAACAGAGTCCAAAAGTGCATTTTGTTGTCAAACACTTAGATTCTATGATTTCCTGCATTTAATGCATCATAGAATACCAGACATTCAAGTTGTACTATATTGTAAGAGTACCTGATGCTCTCATCATGTTTTACTGCTTTAAGTTGCATTTCCAACTTTTATGCTCCGAAAAGACTTTTCAGCCTCAACAGAGTCCAAAAGTGCATTTTGTTGTCAAACACTTAGATTCTATGATTTCCTGCATTTAATGCATCATAGAATACCAGACATTCAAGTTGTACTATATTGTAAGAGTACCTGATGCTCTCATCATGTTTTACTGCTTTAAGTTGCATTTCCAACTTTTATGCTCCGAAAAGACTTTTCAGCCTTAACAGAGTCCAAAAGTGCATTTTGTTGTCAAACACTTAGATTCTATGATTTCCTGCATTTAATGCATCATAGAATACCAGACATTCAAGTTGTACTATATTGTAAGAGTACCTGATGCTCTCATCATGTTTTACTGCTTTAAGTTGCATTTCCAACTTTTATGCTCCGAAAAGACTTTTCAGCCTTAACAGAGTCCAAAAGTGCATTTTGTTGTCAAACACTTAGATTCTATGATTTCCTGCATTTAATGCATCATAGAATACCAGACATTCATGTTTCATTATAATAAAAGAGTACCTGGTGCTCTCATCACGTTTTACTGCTTTAAGTTGCATTTCTAACTTTTATGCTCCGAAAAGACTTTTCAGCCTTAACAGAGTCCAAAAGTGCATTTTGTTGTCAAACACTTAGATTATATGATTTCCTGCATTTAATGCATCATAGAATACCAGACATTCAAGTTGTACTATATTGTAAGAGTACCTGATGCTCTCATCATGTTTTACTGCTTTAAGTTGCATTTCCAACTTTTATGCTCCGAAAAGACTTTTCAGCCTTAACAGAGTCCAAAAGTGCATTTTGTTGTCAAACACTTAGATTCTATGATTTCCTGCATTTAATGCATCATAGAATACCAGACATTCAAGTTGTACTATATTGTACGAGTACCTGATGCTCTCATCCTGTTTTACTGCTTTAAGTTGCATTTCCAACTGTTATGCTCCGAAAAGACTTTTCAGCCTTAACAGAGTCCAAAAGTGCATTTTGTTGTCAAACACTTAGATTCTATGATTTCCTGCATTTAATGCATCATAGAATACCAGACATTCAAGTTGTACTATATTGTAAGAGTACCTGATGCTCTCATCATGTTTTACTGCTTTAAGTTGCATTTCCAACTTTTATGCTCCGAAAAGACTTTTCAGCCTTAACAGAGTCCAAAAGTGCATTTTGTTGTCAAACACTTAGATTCTATGATTTCCTGCATTTAATGCATCATAGAATACCAGACATTCAAGTTGTACTATATTGTAAGAGTACCTGATGCTCTCATCATGTTTTACTGCTTTAAGTTGCATTTCCAACTTTTATGCTCCGAAAAGACTTTTCAGCCTTAACAGAGTCCAAAAGTGCATTTTGTTGTCAAACACTTAGATTCTATGATTTCCTGCATTTAATGCATCATAGAATACCAGACATTCAAGTTGTACTATATTGTAAGAGTACCTGATGCTCTCATCATGTTTTACTGCTTTAAGTTGCATTTCCAACTTTTATGCTCCGAAAAGACTTTTCAGCTTTAACAGAGTCCAAAAGTGCATTTTGTTGTCAAACACTTAGATTCTATGATTTCCTGCATTTAATGCATCATAGAATACCAGACATTCGTGTTTCATTATAATAAAAGAGTACCTGGTGCTCTCATCATGTTTTACTGCTTTAAGTTGCATTTCCAACTTTTATGCTCCGAAAAGACTTTTCAGCCTTAACAGAGTCCAAAAGTGCATTTTGTTGTCAAACACTTAGATTCTATGATTTCCTGCATTTAATACATCATAGAATACCAGACATTCGTGTTTCATTATAATAAAAGAGTACCTGGTGCTCTCATCACGTTTTACTGATTTAAGTTGCATTTCCAACTTTTATGCTCCGAAAAGACTTTTCAGCCTTAACAGAGTCCAAAAGTGCATTTTGTTGTCAAACACTTAGATTCTATGATTTCCTGCATTTAATGCATCATAGAATACCAGACATTCAAGTTGTACTATATTGTAAGAGTACCTGATGCTCTCATCATGTTTTACTGCTTTAAGTTGCATTTCCAACTTTTATGCTCCGAAAAGACTTTTCAGCCTTAACAGAGTCCAAAAGTGCATTTTGTTGTCAAACACTTAGATTCTATGATTTCCTGCATTTAATGCATCATAGAATACCAGACATTCAAGTTGTACTATATTGTAAGAGTACCTGATGCTCTCATCACGTTTTACTGCTTTAAGTTGCATTTCCAACTTTTATGCTCCGAAAAGACTTTTCAGCCTTAACAGAGTCCAAAAGTGCATTTTGTTGTCAAACACTTAGATTCTATGATTTCCTGCATTTAATGCATCATAGAATACCAGACATTCAAGTTGTACTATATTGTAAGAGTACCTGATGCTCTCATCATGTTTTACTGCTTTAAGTTGCATTTCCAACTTTTATGCTCCGAAAAGACTTTTCAGCCTTAACAGAGTCCAAAAGTGCATTTTGTTGTCAAACACTTAGATTCTATGATTTCCTGCATTTAATGCATCATAGAATACCAGACATTCAAGTTGTACTATATTGTAAGAGTACCTGATGCTCTCATCATGTTTTACTGCTTTAAGTTGCATTTCCAACTTTTATGCTCCGAAAAGACTTTTCAGCCTTAACAGAGTCCAAAAGTGCATTTTGTTGTCAAACACTTAGATTCTATGATTTCCTGCATTTAATGCATCATAGAATACCAGACATTCAAGTTGTACTATATTGTAAGAGTACCTGATGCTCTCATCATGTTTTACTGCTTTAAGTTGCATTTCCAACTTTTATGCTCCGAAAAGACTTTTCAGCCTTAACAGAGTCCAAAAGTGCATTTTGTTGTCAAACACTTAGATTCTATGATTTCCTGCATTTAATGCATCATAGAATACCAGACATTCAAGTTGTACTATATTGTAAGAGTACCTGATGCTCTCATCATGTTTTACTGCTTTAAGTTGCATTTCCAACTTTTATGCTCCGAAAAGACTTTTCAGCCTTAACAGAGTCCAAAAGTGCATTTTGTTGTCAAACACTTAGATTCTATGATTTCCTGCATTTAATGCATCATAGAATACCAGACATTCAAGTTGTACTATATTGTAAGAGTACCTGATGCTCTCATCATGTTTTACTGCTTTAAGTTGCATTTCCAACTTTTATGCTCCGAAAAGACTTTTTCAGCCTTAACAGAGTCCAAAAGTGCATTTTGTTGTCAAACACTTAGATTCTATGATTTCCTGCATTTAATGCATCATAGAATACCAGACATTCAAGTTGTACTATATTGTAAGAGTACCTGATGCTTCTCATCATGTTTTACTGCTTTAAGTTGCATTTCCAACTTTTATGCTCCGAAAAGACTTTTCAGCCTTAACAGAGTCCAAAAGTGCATTTTGTTGTCAAACACTTAGATTCTATGATTTCCTGCATTTAATGCATCATAGAATACCAGACATTCATGTTTCATTATAATAAAAGAGTACCTGGTGCTCTCATCACGTTTTACTGCTTTAAGTTGCATTTCTAACTTTTATGCTCCGAAAAGACTTTTCAGCCTTAACAGAGTCCAAAAGTGCATTTTGTTGTCAAACACTTAGATTATATGATTTCCTGCATTTAATGCATCATAGAATACCAGACATTCAAGTTGTACTATATTGTAAGAGTACCTGATGCTCTCATCATGTTTTACTGCTTTAAGTTGCATTTCCAACTTTTATGCTCCGAAAAGACTTTTCAGCCTTAACAGAGTCCAAAAGTGCATTTTGTTGTCAAACACTTAGATTCTATGATTTCCTGCATTTAATGCATCATAGAATACCAGACATTCAAGTTGTACTATATTGTACGAGTACCTGATGCTCTCATCCTGTTTTACTGCTTTAAGTTGCATTTCCAACTGTTATGCTCCGAAAAGACTTTTCAGCCTTAACAGAGTCCAAAAGTGCATTTTGTTGTCAAACACTTAGATTCTATGATTTCCTGCATTTAATGCATCATAGAATACCAGACATTCAAGTTGTACTATATTGTAAGAGTACCTGATGCTCTCATCATGTTTTACTGCTTTAAGTTGCATTTCCAACTTTTATGCTCCGAAAAGACTTTTCAGCCTTAACAGAGTCCAAAAGTGCATTTTGTTGTCAAACACTTAGATTCTATGATTTCCTGCATTTAATGCATCATAGAATACCAGACATTCAAGTTGTACTATATTGTAAGAGTACCTGATGCTCTCATCATGTTTTACTGCTTTAAGTTGCATTTCCAACTTTTATGCTCCGAAAAGACTTTTCAGCTTTAACAGAGTCCAAAAGTGCATTTTGTTGTCAAACACTTAGATTCTATGGATTTCCTGCATTTAATGCATCATAGAATACCAGACATTCGTGTTTCATTATAATAAAAGAGTACCTGGTGCTCTCATCATGTTTTACTGCTTTAAGTTGCATTTCCAACTTTTATGCTCCGAAAAGACTTTTCAGCCTTAACAGAGTCCAAAAGTGCATTTTGTTGTCAAACACTTAGATTCTATGATTTCCTGCATTTAATACATCATAGAATACCAGACATTCGTGTTTCATTATAATAAAAGAGTACCTGGTGCTCTCATCACGTTTTACTGATTTAAGTTGCATTTCCAACTTTTATGCTCCGAAAAGACTTTTCAGCCTTAACAGAGTCCAAAAGTGCATTTTGTTGTCAAACACTTAGATTCTATGATTTCCTGCATTTAATGCATCATAGAATACCAGACATTCAAGTTGTACTATATTGTAAGAGTACCTGATGCTCTCATCATGTTTTACTGCTTTAAGTTGCATTTCCAACTTTTATGCTCCGAAAAGACTTTTCAGCCTTAACAGAGTCCGAAAGTGCATTTTGTTGTCAAACACTTAGATTCTATGATTTCCTGCATTTAATGCATCATAGAATACCAGACATTTAAGTTGTACTATATTGTAAGAGTACCTGATGCTCTCATCACGTTTTACTGCTTTAAGTTGCATTTCCAACTTTTATGCTCCGAAAAGACTTTTCAGCCTTAACAGAGTCCAAAAGTGCATTTTGTTGTCAAACACTTAGATTCTATGATTTCCTGCATTTAATGCATCATAGAATACCAGACATTCAAGTTGTACTATATTGTAAGAGTACCTGATGCTCTCATCATGTTTTACTGCTTTAAGTTGCATTTCCAACTTTTATGCTCCGAAAATGACTTTTCAGCTTTAACAGAGTCCAAAAGTGCATTTTGTTGTCAAACACTTAGATTCTATGATTTCCTGCATTTAATGCATCATAGAATACCAGACATTCGTGTTTCATTATAATAAAAGAGTACCTGGTGCTCTCATCATGTTTTACTGCTTTAAGTTGCATTTCCAACTTTTATGCTCCGAAAAGACTTTTCAGCCTTAACAGAGTCCAAAAGTGCATTTTGTTGTCAAACACTTAGATTCTATGATTTCCTGCATTTAATACATCATAGAATACCAAACATTCGTGTTTCATTATAATAAAAGAGTACCTGGTGCTCTCATCACGTTTTACTGATTTAAGTTGCATTTCCAACTTTTATGCTCCGAAAAGACCTTTTCAGCCTTAACAGAGTCCAAAAGTGCATTTTGTTGTCAAACACTTAGATTCTATGATTTCCTGCATTTAATGCATCATAGAATACCAGACATTCAAGTTGTACTATATTGTAAGAGTACCTGATGCTCTCATCATGTTTTACTGCTTTAAGTTGCATTTCCAACTTTTATGCTCCGAAAAGACTTTTCAGCCTTAACAGAGTCCAAAAGTGCATTTTGTTGTCAAACACTTAGATTCTATGATTTCCTGCATTTAATGCATCAATAGAATACCAGACATTTAAGTTGTACTATATTGTAAGAGTACCTGATGCTCTCATCACGTTTTACTGCTTTTAAGTTGCATTTCCAACTTTTATGCTCCGAAAAGACTTTTCAGCCTTAACAGAGTCCAAAAGTGCATTTTGTTGTCAAACACTTAGATTCTATGATTTCCTGCATTTAATGCATCATAGAATACCAGACATTTAAGTTGTACTATATTGTAAGAGTACCTGATGCTCTCATCACGTTTTACTGCTTTAAGTTGCATTTCCAACTTTTATGCTCCGAAAAGACTTTTCAGCCTTAACAGAGTCCAAAAGTGGCATTTTGTTGTCAAACACTTAGATTCTATGATTTCCTGCATTTAATGCATCATAGAATACCAGACATTCAAGTTGTACTACATTGTAAGAGTACCTGATGCTCTCATCATGTTTTACTGCTTTAAGTTGCATTTCCAACTTTTATGCTCCGAAAAGACTTTTCAGCCTTAACAGAGTCCAAAAGTGCATTTTGTTGTCAAACACTTAGATTCTATGATTTCCTGCATTTAATGCATCATAGAATACCAGACATTCAAGTTGTACTACATTGTAAGAGTACCTGATGCTCTCATCATGTTTTACTGCTTTAAGTTGCATTTTCAACTTTTATGCTCCGAAAAGACTTTTCAGCCTTAACAGAGTCCAAAAGTGCATTTTGTTGTCAAACACTTAGATTCTATGATTTCCTGCATTTAATGCATCATAGAATACCAGACATTCATGTTTCATTATAATAAAAGAGTACCTTGCGCTCTCATCACGTTTTACTGATTTAAAGTTGCATTTCCAACTTTTATGCTCCGAAAAGACTTTTCAGCCTTAACAGAGTCCAAAAGTGCATTTTGTTGTCAAACACTTAGATTCTATGATTTCCTGCATTTAATGCATCATAGAATACCAGACATTTAAGTTGTACTATATTGTAAGAGTACCTGATGCTCTCATCACGTTTTACTGCTTTAAGTTGCATTTCCAACTTTTATGCTCCGAAAAGACTTTTCAGCCTTAACAGAGTCCAAAAGTGCATTTTGTTGTCAAACACTTAGATTCTATGATTTCCTGCATTTAATGCATCATAGAATACCAGACCTTCAAGTTGTACTACATTGTAAGAGTACCTGATGCTCTCATCATGTTTTACTGCTTTAAGTTGCATTTCCAACTTTTATGCTCCGAAAAGACTTTTCAGCCTTAACAGAGTCCAAAAGTGCATTTTGTTGTCAAACACTTAGATTCTATGATTTCCTGCATTTAATGCATCATAGAATACCAGACATTCAAGTTGTACTACATTGTAAGAGTACCTGATGCTCTCATCATGTTTTACTGCTTTAAGTTGCATTTCCAACTTTTATGCTCCGAAAAGACTTTTCAGCCTTAACAGAGTCCAAAAGTGCATTTTGTTGTCAAACACTTAGATTCTATGATTTCCTGCATTTAATGCATCATAGAAATACCAGACATTCATGTTTCATTATAATAAAAGAGTACCTGGTGCTCTCATCACGTTTTACTGCTTTAAGTTGCATTTCCAACTTTTATGCTCCGAAAAGACTTTTCAGCCTTAACAGAGTCCAAAAGTGCATTTTGTTGTCAAACACTTAGATTATATGATTTCCTGCATTTAATGCATCATAGAATACCAGACATTCAAGTTGTACTATATTGTAAGAGTACCTGATGCTCTCATCATGTTTTACTGCTTTAAGTTGCATTTCTAACTTTTATGCTCCGAAAAGACTTTCAGCCTTAACAGAGTCCAAAAGTGCATTTTGTTGTCAAACACTTAGATTCTATGATTTCCTGCATTTAATGCATCATAGAATACCAGACATTCAAGTTGTACTATATTGTAAGAGTACCTGATGCTCTCATCATGTTTTACTGCTTTAAGTTGCATTTCCAACTTTTATGCTCCGAAAAGACTTTTCAGCCTTAAACAGAGTCCAAAAGTGCATTTTGTTGTCAAACACTTAGATTCTATGATTTCCTGCATTTAATGCATCATAGAATACCAGACATTCAAGTTGTACTATATTGTAAGAGTACCTGATGCTCTCATCATGTTTTACTGCTTTAAGTTGCATTTCCAACTTTTATGCTCCGACTTTTCAGCCTTAACAGAGTCCAAAAGTGCATTTTGTTGTCAAACACTTAGATTCTATGATTTCCTGCATTTAATGCATCATAGAATACCAGACATTCAAGTTGTACTATATTGTAAGAGTACCTGATGCTCTCATCATGTTTTACTGCTTTAAGTTGCATTTCCAACTTTTATGCTCCGAAAAGACTTTTCAGCCTTAACAGAGTCCAAAAGTGCATTTTGTTGTCAAACACTTAGATTCTATGATTTCCTGCATTTAATGCATCATAGAATACCAGACATTCATGTTTCATTATAATGAAAGAGTACCTGGTGCTCTCATCACGTTTTACTGCTTTAAGTTGCATTTCTAACTTTTATGCTCCGAAAAGACTTTTCAGCCTTAACAGAGTCCAAAAGTGCATTTTGTTGTCAAACACTTAGATTATATGATTTCCTGCATTTATTGCATCATAGAATACCAGACATTCAAGTTGTACTATATTGTAAGAGTACCTGATGCTCTCATCATGTTTTACTGCTTTAAGTTGCATTTCCAACTTTTATGCTCCGAAAAGACTTTTCAGCCTTAACAGAGTCCAAAAGTGCATTTTGTTGTCAAACACTTAGATTCTATGATTTCCTGCATTTAATGCATCATAGAATACCAGACATTCAAGTTGTACTATATTGTAAGAGTACCTGATGCTCTCATCATGTTTTACTGCTTTAAGTTGCATTTCCAACTTTTATGCTCCGAAAAGACTTTTCAGCCTTAACAGAGTCCAAAAGTGCATTTTGTTGTCAAACACTTAGATTCTATGATTTCCTGCATTTAATGCATCATAGAATACCAGACATTCATGTTTCATTATAATAAAAGAGTACCTGGTGCTCTCATCACGTTTTACTGATTTAAGTTGCATTTCCAACTTTTATGCTCCGAAAAGACTTTTCAGCCTTAACAGAGTCCAAAAGTGCATTTTGTTGTCAAACACTTAGATTCTATGATTTCCTGCATTTAATGCATCATAGAATACCAGACATTCAAGTTGTACTATATTGTAAGAGTACCTGATGCTCTCATCATGTTTTACTGCTTTAAGTTGCATTTCCAACTTTTATGCTCCGAAAAGACTTTTCAGCCTTAACAGAGTCCAAAAGTGCATTTTGTTGTCAAACACTTAGATTCTATGATTTCCTGCATTTAATGCATCATAGAATACCAGACATTCAAGTTGTACTATATTGTAAGAGTACCTGATGCTCTCATCATGTTTTAGTGCTTTAAGTTGCATTTCCAACTTTTATGCTCCGAAAAGACTTTTCAGCCTTAACAGAGTCCAAAAGTGCATTTTGTTGTCAAACACTTAGATTCTATGATTTCCTGCATTTAATGCATCATAGAATACCAGACATTCAAGTTGTACTATATTGTAAGAGTACCTGATGCTCTCATCATGTTTTACTGCTTTAAGTTGCATTTCCAACTTTTATGCTCCGAAAAGACTTTTCAGCCTTAACAGAGTCCAAAAGTGCATTTTGTTGTCAAACACTTAGATTCTATGATTTCCTGCATTTAATGCATCATAGAATACCAGACATTCAAGTTGTACTATATTGTAAGAGTACCTGATGCTCTCATCACGTTTTACTGCTTTAAGTTGCATTTCCAACTTTTATGCTCCGAAAAGACTTTTCAGCCTTAACAGAGTCCAAAAGTGCATTTTGTTGTCAAACACTTAGATTATATGATTTCCTGCATTTAATGCATCATAGAATACCAGACATTCAAGTTGTACTATATTGTAAGAGTACCTGATGCTCTCATCATGTTTTACTGCTTTAAGTTGCATTTCCAACTTTTATGCTCCGAAAAGACTTTTCAGCCTTAACAGAGTCCAAAAGTGCATTTTGTTGTCAAACACTTAGATTCTATGATTTCCTGCATTTAATGCATCATAGAATACCAGACATTCATGTTTCATTATAATGAAAGAGTACCTGGTGCTCTCATCACGTTTTACTGCTTTAAGTTGCATTTCTAACTTTTATGCTCCGAAAAGACTTTTCAGCCTTAACAGAGTCCAAAAGTGCATTTTGTTGTCAAACACTTAGATTCTATGATTTCCTGCATTTAATGCATCATAGAATACCAGACATTCAAGTTGTACTACATTGTAAGAGTACCTGATGCTCTCATCATGTTTTACTGCTTTAAGTTGCATTTCCAACTTTTATGCTCCGAAAAGACTTTTCAGCCTTAACAGAGTCCAAAAGTGCATTTTGTTGTCAAACACTTAGATTCTATGATTTCCTGCATTTAATGCATCATAGAATACCAGACATTCAAGTTGTACTACATTGTAAGAGTACCTGATGCTCTCATCATGTTTTACTGCTTTAAGTTGCATTTCCAACTTTTATGCTCCGAAAAGACTTTTCAGCCTTAACAGAGTCCAAAAGTGCATTTTGTTGTCAAACACTTAGATTCTATGATTTCCTGCATTTAATGCATCATAGAATACCAGACATTCATGTTTCATTATAATGAAAGAGTACCTGGTGCTCTCATCACGTTTTACTGCTTTAAGTTGCATTTCTAACTTTTATGCTCCGAAAAGACTTTTCAGCCTTAACAGAGTCCAAAAGTGCATTTTGTTGTCAAACACTTAGATTCTATGATTTCCTGCATTTAATGCATCATAGAATACCAGACATTCAAGTTGTACTATATTGTAAGAGTACCTGATGCTCTCATCATGTTTTACTGCTTTAAGTTGCATTTCCAACTTTTATGCTCCGAAAAGACTTTTCAGCCTTAACAGAGTCCAAAAGTGCATTTTGTTGTCAAACACTTAGATTCTATGATTTCCTGCATTTAATGCATCATAGAATACCAGACATTCAAGTTGTACTACATTGTAAGAGTACCTGATGCTCTCATCATGTTTTACTGCTTTAAGTTGCATTTCCAACTTTTATGCTCCGAAAAGACTTTTCAGCCTTAACAGAGTCCAAAAGTGCATTTTGTTGTCAAACACTTAGATTCTATGATTTCCTGCATTTAATGCATCATAGAATACCAGACATTCAAGTTGTACTATATTGTAAGAGTACCTGATGCTCTCATCATGTTTTACTGCTTTAAGTTGCATTTCCAACTTTTATGCTCCGAAAAGACTTTTCAGCCTTAACAGAGTCCAAAAGTGCATTTTGTTGTCAAACACTTAGATTCTATGATTTCCTGCATTTAATGCATCATAGAATACCAGACATTCAAGTTGTACTATATTGTAAGAGTACCTGATGCTCTCATCACGTTTTACTGCTTTAAGTTGCATTTCCAACTTTTATGCTCCGAAAAGACTTTTCAGCCTTAACAGAGTCCAAAAGTGCATTTTGTTGTCAAACACTTAGATTCTATGATTTCCTGCATTTAATGCATCATAGAATACCAGACATTCAAGTTGTACTATATTGTAAGAGTACCTGATGCTCTCATCATGTTTTACTGCTTTAAGTTGCATTTCCAACTTTTATGCTCCGAAAAGACTTTTCAGCCTTAACAGAGTCCAAAAGTGCATTTTGTTGTCAAACACTTAGATTCTATGATTTCCTGCATTTAATGCATCATAGAATACCAGACATTCATGTTTCATTATAATGAAAGAGTACCTGATGCTCTCATCACGTTTTACTGCTTTAAGTTGCATTTCTAACTTTTATGCTCCGAAAAGACTTTTCAGCCTTAACAGAGTCCAAAAGTGCATTTTGTTGTCAAACACTTAGATTATATGATTTCCTGCATTTAATGCATCATAGAATACCAGACATTCAAGTTGTACTATATTGTAAGAGTACCTGATGCTCTCATCATGTTTTACTGCTTTAAGTTGCATTTCCAACTTTTATGCTCCAAAAAGACTTTTCAGCCTTAACAGAGTCCAAAAGTGCATTTTGTTGTCAAACACTTAGATTCTATGATTTCCTGCATTTAATGCATCATAGAATACCAGACATTCAAGTTGTACTATATTGTAAGAGTACCTGATGCTCTCATCATGTTTTACTGCTTTAAGTTGCATTTCCAACTTTTATGCTCCGAAAAGACTTTTCAGCCTTAACAGAGTCCAAAAGTGCATTTTGTTGTCAAACACTTAGATTCTATGATTTCCTGCATTTAATGCATCATAGAATACCAGACATTCAAGTTGTACTATATTGTAAGAGTACCTGATGCTCTCATCACGTTTTACTGCTTTAAGTTGCATTTCCAACTTTTATGCTCCGAAAAGACTTTTCAGCCTTAACAGAGTCCAAAAGTGCATTTTGTTGTCAAACACTTAGATTCTATGATTTCCTGCATTTAATGCATCATAGAATACCAGACATTCAAGTTGTACTATATTGTAAGAGTACCTGATGCTCTCATCATGTTTTACTGCTTTAAGTTGCATTTCCAACTTTTATGCTCCGAAAAGACTTTTCAGCCTTAACAGAGTCCAAAAGTGCATTTTGTTGTCAAACACTTAGATTCTATGATTTCCTGCATTTAATGCATCATAGAATACCAGACATTCATGTTTCATTATAATAAAAGAGTACCTGGTGCTCTCATCACGTTTTACTGCTTTAAGTTGCATTTCTAACTTTTATGCTCCGAAAAGACTTTTCAGCCTTAACAGAGTCCAAAAGTGCATTTTGTTGTCAAACACTTAGATTATATGATTTCCTGCATTTAATGCATCATAGAATACCAGACATTCAAGTTGTACTATATTGTAAGAGTACCTGATGCTCTCATCATGTTTTACTGCTTTAAGTTGCATTTCCAACTTTTATGCTCCGAAAAGACTTTTCAGCCTTAACAGAGTCCAAAAGTGCATTTTGTTGTCAAACACTTAGATTCTATGATTTCCTGCATTTAATGCATCATAGAATACCAGACATTCAAGTTGTACTATATTGTACGAGTACCTGATGCTCTCATCCTGTTTTACTGCTTTAAGTTGCATTTCCAACTGTTATGCTCCGAAAAGACTTTTCAGCCTTAACAGAGTCCAAAAGTGCATTTTGTTGTCAAACACTTAGATTCTATGATTTCCTGCATTTAATGCATCATAGAATACCAGACATTCAAGTTGTACTATATTGTAAGAGTACCTGATGCTCTCATCATGTTTTACTGCTTTAAGTTGCATTTCCAACTTTTATGCTCCGAAAAGACTTTTCAGCCTTAACAGAGTCCAAAAGTGCATTTTGTTGTCAAACACTTAGATTCTATGATTTCCTGCATTTAATGCATCATAGAATACCAGACATTCAAGTTGTACTATATTGTAAGAGTACCTGATGCTCTCATCATGTTTTACTGCTTTAAGTTGCATTTCCAACTTTTATGCTCCGAAAAGACTTTTCAGCCTCAACAGAGTCCAAAAGTGCATTTTGTTGTCAAACACTTAGATTCTATGATTTCCTGCATTTAATGCATCATAGAATACCAGACATTCAAGTTGTACTATATTGTAAGAGTACCTGATGCTCTCATCATGTTTTACTGCTTTAAGTTGCATTTCCAACTTTTATGCTCCGAAAAGACTTTTCAGCCTTAACAGAGTCCAAAAGTGCATTTTGTTGTCAAACACTTAGATTCTATGATTTCCTGCATTTAATGCATCATAGAATACCAGACATTCAAGTTGTACTATATTGTAAGAGTACCTGATGCTCTCATCATGTTTTACTGCTTTAAGTTGCATTTCCAACTTTTATGCTCCGAAAAGACTTTTCAGCCTTAACAGAGTCCAAAAGTGCATTTTGTTGTCAAACACTTAGATTCTATGATTTCCTGCATTTAATGCATCATAGAATACCAGACATTCATGTTTCATTATAATAAAAGAGTACCTGGTGCTCTCATCACGTTTTACTGCTTTAAGTTGCATTTCTAACTTTTATGCTCCGAAAAGACTTTTCAGCCTTAACAGAGTCCAAAAGTGCATTTTGTTGTCAAACACTTAGATTATATGATTTCCTGCATTTAATGCATCATAGAATACCAGACATTCAAGTTGTACTATATTGTAAGAGTACCTGATGCTCTCATCATGTTTTACTGCTTTAAGTTGCATTTCCAACTTTTATGCTCCGAAAAGACTTTTCAGCCTTAACAGAGTCCAAAAGTGCATTTTGTTGTCAAACACTTAGATTCTATGATTTCCTGCATTTAATGCATCATAGAATACCAGACATTCAAGTTGTACTATATTGTACGAGTACCTGATGCTCTCATCCTGTTTTACTGCTTTAAGTTGCATTTCCAACTGTTATGCTCCGAAAAGACTTTTCAGCCTTAACAGAGTCCAAAAGTGCATTTTGTTGTCAAACACTTAGATTCTATGATTTCCTGCATTTAATGCATCATAGAATACCAGACATTCAAGTTGTACTATATTGTAAGAGTACCTGATGCTCTCATCATGTTTTACTGCTTTAAGTTGCATTTCCAACTTTTATGCTCCGAAAAGACTTTTCAGCCTTAACAGAGTCCAAAAGTGCATTTTGTTGTCAAACACTTAGATTCTATGATTTCCTGCATTTAATGCATCATAGAATACCAGACATTCAAGTTGTACTATATTGTAAGAGTACCTGATGCTCTCATCATGTTTTACTGCTTTAAGTTGCATTTCCAACTTTTATGCTCCGAAAAGACTTTTCAGCCTTAACAGAGTCCAAAAGTGCATTTTGTTGTCAAACACTTAGATTCTATGATTTCCTGCATTTAATGCATCATAGAATACCAGACATTCAAGTTGTACTATATTGTAAGAGTACCTGATGCTCTCATCATGTTTTACTGCTTTAAGTTGCATTTCCAACTTTTATGCTCCGAAAAGACTTTTCAGCTTTAACAGAGTCCAAAAGTGCATTTTGTTGTCAAACACTTAGATTCTATGATTTCCTGCATTTAATGCATCATAGAATACCAGACATTCGTGTTTCATTATAATAAAAGAGTACCTGGTGCTCTCATCATGTTTTACTGCTTTAAGTTGCATTTCCAACTTTTATGCTCCGAAAAGACTTTTCAGCCTTAACAGAGTCCAAAAGTGCATTTTGTTGTCAAACACTTAGATTCTATGATTTCCTGCATTTAATACATCATAGAATACCAGACATTCGTGTTTCATTATAATAAAAGAGTACCTGGTGCTCTCATCACGTTTTACTGATTTAAGTTGCATTTCCAACTTTTATGCTCCGAAAAGACTTTTCAGCCTTAACAGAGTCCAAAAGTGCATTTTGTTGTCAAACACTTAGATTCTATGATTTCCTGCATTTAATGCATCATAGAATACCAGACATTCAAGTTGTACTATATTGTAAGAGTACCTGATGCTCTCATCATGTTTTACTGCTTTAAGTTGCATTTCCAACTTTTATGCTCCGAAAAGACTTTTCAGCCTTAACAGAGTCCAAAAGTGCATTTTGTTGTCAAACACTTAGATTCTATGATTTCCTGCATTTAATGCATCATAGAATACCAGACATTCAAGTTGTACTATATTGTAAGAGTACCTGATGCTCTCATCACGTTTTACTGCTTTAAGTTGCATTTCCAACTTTTATGCTCCGAAAAGACTTTTCAGCCTTAACAGAGTCCAAAAGTGCATTTTGTTGTCAAACACTTAGATTCTATGATTTCCTGCATTTAATGCATCATAGAATACCAGACATTCAAGTTGTACTATATTGTAAGAGTACCTGATGCTCTCATCATGTTTTACTGCTTTAAGTTGCATTTCCAACTTTTATGCTCCGAAAAGACTTTTCAGCCTTAACAGAGTCCAAAAGTGCATTTTGTTGTCAAACACTTAGATTCTATGATTTCCTGCATTTAATGCATCATAGAATACCAGACATTCAAGTTGTACTATATTGTAAGAGTACCTGATGCTCTCATCATGTTTTACTGCTTTAAGTTGCATTTCCAACTTTTATGCTCCGAAAAGACTTTTCAGCCTTAACAGAGTCCAAAAGTGCATTTTGTTGTCAAACACTTAGATTCTATGATTTCCTGCATTTAATGCATCATAGAATACCAGACATTCAAGTTGTACTATATTGTAAGAGTACCTGATGCTCTCATCATGTTTTACTGCTTTAAGTTGCATTTCCAACTTTTATGCTCCGAAAAGACTTTTCAGCCTTAACAGAGTCCAAAAGTGCATTTTGTTGTCAAACACTTAGATTCTATGATTTCCTGCATTTAATGCATCATAGAATACCAGACATTCAAGTTGTACTATATTGTAAGAGTACCTGATGCTCTCATCATGTTTTACTGCTTTAAGTTGCATTTCCAACTTTTATGCTCCGAAAAGACTTTTCAGCCTTAACAGAGTCCAAAAGTGCATTTTGTTGTCAAACACTTAGATTCTATGATTTCCTGCATTTAATGCATCATAGAATACCAGACATTCAAGTTGTACTATATTGTAAGAGTACCTGATGCTCTCATCATGTTTTACTGCTTTAAGTTGCATTTCCAACTTTTATGCTCCGAAAAGACTTTTCAGCCTTAACAGAGTCCAAAAGTGCATTTTGTTGTCAAACACTTAGATTCTATGATTTCCTGCATTTAATGCATCATAGAATACCAGACATTCAAGTTGTACTATATTGTAAGAGTACCTGATGCTCTCATCATGTTTTACTGCTTTAAGTTGCATTTCCAACTTTTATGCTCCGAAAAGACTTTTCAGCCTTAACAGAGTCCAAAAGTGCATTTTGTTGTCAAACACTTAGATTCTATGATTTCCTGCATTTAATGCATCATAGAATACCAGACATTCATGTTTCATTATAATAAAAGAGTACCTGGTGCTCTCATCACGTTTTACTGCTTTAAGTTGCATTTCTAACTTTTATGCTCCGAAAAGACTTTTCAGCCTTAACAGAGTCCAAAAGTGCATTTTGTTGTCAAACACTTAGATTATATGATTTCCTGCATTTAATGCATCATAGAATACCAGACATTCAAGTTGTACTATATTGTAAGAGTACCTGATGCTCTCATCATGTTTTACTGCTTTAAGTTGCATTTCCAACTTTTATGCTCCGAAAAGACTTTTCAGCCTTAACAGAGTCCAAAAGTGCATTTTGTTGTCAAACACTTAGATTCTATGATTTCCTGCATTTAATGCATCATAGAATACCAGACATTCAAGTTGTACTATATTGTACGAGTACCTGATGCTCTCATCCTGTTTTACTGCTTTAAGTTGCATTTCCAACTGTTATGCTCCGAAAAGACTTTTCAGCCTTAACAGAGTCCAAAAGTGCATTTTGTTGTCAAACACTTAGATTCTATGATTTCCTGCATTTAATGCATCATAGAATACCAGACATTCAAGTTGTACTATATTGTAAGAGTACCTGATGCTCTCATCATGTTTTACTGCTTTAAGTTGCATTTCCAACTTTTATGCTCCGAAAAGACTTTTCAGCCTTAACAGAGTCCAAAAGTGCATTTTGTTGTCAAACACTTAGATTCTATGATTTCCTGCATTTAATGCATCATAGAATACCAGACATTCAAGTTGTACTATATTGTAAGAGTACGTGATGCTCTCATCATGTTTTACTGCTTTAAGTTGCATTTCCAACTTTTATGCTCCGAAAAGACTTTTCAGCTTTAACAGAGTCCAAAAGTGCATTTTGTTGTCAAACACTTAGATTCTATGATTTCCTGCATTTAATGCATCATAGAATACCAGACATTCGTGTTTCATTATAATAAAAGAGTACCTGGTGCTCTCATCATGTTTTACTGCTTTAAGTTGCATTTCCAACTTTTATGCTCCGAAAAGACTTTTCAGCCTTAACAGAGTCCAAAAGTGCATTTTGTTGTCAAACACTTAGATTCTATGATTTCCTGCATTTAATACATCATAGAATACCAGACATTCGTGTTTCATTATAATAAAAGAGTACCTGGTGCTCTCATCACGTTTTACTGATTTAAGTTGCATTTCCAACTTTTATGCTCCGAAAAGACTTTTCAGCCTTAACAGAGTCCAAAAGTGCATTTTGTTGTCAAACACTTAGATTCTATGATTTCCTGCATTTAATGCATCATAGAATACCAGACATTCAAGTTGTACTATATTGTAAGAGTACCTGATGCTCTCATCATGTTTTACTGCTTTAAGTTGCATTTCCAACTTTTATGCTCCGAAAAGACTTTTCAGCCTTAACAGAGTCCGAAAGTGCATTTTGTTGTCAAACACTTAGATTCTATGATTTCCTGCATTTAATGCATCATAGAATACCAGACATTTAAGTTGTACTATATTGTAAGAGTACCTGATGCTCTCATCACGTTTTACTGCTTTAAGTTGCATTTCCAACTTTTATGCTCCGAAAAGACTTTTCAGCCTTAACAGAGTCCAAAAGTGCATTTTGTTGTCAAACACTTAGATTCTATGATTTCCTGCATTTAATGCATCATAGAATACCAGACATTCAAGTTGTACTATATTGTAAGAGTACCTGATGCTCTCATCATGTTTTACTGCTTTAAGTTGCATTTCCAACTTTTATGCTCCGAAAAGACTTTTCAGCTTTAACAGAGTCCAAAAGTGCATTTTGTTGTCAAACACTTAGATTCTATGATTTCCTGCATTTAATGCATCATAGAATACCAGACATTCGTGTTTCATTATAATAAAAGAGTACCTGGTGCTCTCATCATGTTTTACTGCTTTAAGTTGCATTTCCAACTTTTATGCTCCGAAAAGACTTTTCAGCCTTAACAGAGTCCAAAAGTGCATTTTGTTGTCAAACACTTAGATTCTATGATTTCCTGCATTTAATACATCATAGAATACCAAACATTCGTGTTTCATTATAATAAAAGAGTACCTGGTGCTCTCATCACGTTTTACTGATTTAAGTTGCATTTCCAACTTTTATGCTCCGAAAAGACTTTTCAGCCTTAACAGAGTCCAAAAGTGCATTTTGTTGTCAAACACTTAGATTCTATGATTTCCTGCATTTAATGCATCATAGAATACCAGACATTCAAGTTGTACTATATTGTAAGAGTACCTGATGCTCTCATCATGTTTTACTGCTTTAAGTTGCATTTCCAACTTTTATGCTCCGAAAAGACTTTTCAGCCTTAACAGAGTCCGAAAGTGCATTTTGTTGTCAAACACTTAGATTCTATGATTTCCTGCATTTAATGCATCATAGAATACCAGACATTTAAGTTGTACTATATTGTAAGAGTACCTGATGCTCTCATCACGTTTTACTGCTTTAAGTTGCATTTCCAACTTTTATGCTCCGAAAAGACTTTTCAGCCTTAACAGAGTCCAAAAGTGCATTTTGTTGTCAAACACTTAGATTCTATGATTTCCTGCATTTAATGCATCATAGAATACCAGACATTTAAGTTGTACTATATTGTAAGAGTACCTGATGCTTTCATCACGTTTTACTGCTTTAAGTTGCATTTCCAACTTTTATGCTCCGAAAAGACTTTTCAGCCTTAACAGAGTCCAAAAGTGCATTTTGTTGTCAAACACTTAGATTCTATGATTTCCTGCATTTAATGCATCATAGAATACCAGACATTCAAGTTGTACTACATTGTAAGAGTACCTGATGCTCTCATCATGTTTTACTGCTTTAAGTTGCATTTCCAACTTTTATGCTCCGAAAAGACTTTTCAGCCTTAACAGAGTCCAAAAGTGCATTTTGTTGTCAAACACTTAGATTCTATGATTTCCTGCATTTAATGCATCATAGAATACCAGACATTCAAGTTGTACTACATTGTAAGAGTACCTGATGCTCTCATCATGTTTTACTGCTTTAAGTTGCATTTCCAACTTTTATGCTCCGAAAAGACTTTTCAGCCTTAACAGAGTCCAAAAGTGCATTTTGTTGTCAAACACTTAGATTCTATGATTTCCTGCATTTAATGCATCATAGAATACCAGACATTCATGTTTCATTATAATAAAAGAGTACCTTGCGCTCTCATCACGTTTTACTGATTTAAGTTGCATTTCCAACTTTTATGCTCCGAAAAGACTTTTCAGCCTTAACAGAGTCCAAAAGTGCATTTTGTTGTCAAACACTTAGATTCTATGATTTCCTGCATTTAATGCATCATAGAATACCAGACATTTAAGTTGTACTATATTGTAAGAGTACCTGATGCTCTCATCACGTTTTACTGCTTTAAGTTGCATTTCCAACTTTTATGCTCCGAAAAGACTTTTCAGCCTTAACAGAGTCCAAAAGTGCATTTTGTTGTCAAACACTTAGATTCTATGATTTCCTGCATTTAATGCATCATAGAATACCAGACATTCAAGTTGTACTACATTGTAAGAGTACCTGATGCTCTCATCATGTTTTACTGCTTTAAGTTGCATTTCCAACTTTTATGCTCCGAAAAGACTTTTCAGCCTTAACAGAGTCCAAAAGTGCATTTTGTTGTCAAACACTTAGATTCTATGATATCCTGCATTTAATGCATCATAGAATACCAGACATTCAAGTTGTACTACATTGTAAGAGTACCTGATGCTCTCATCATGTTTTACTGCTTTAAGTTGCATTTCCAACTTTTATGCTCCGAAAAGACTTTTCAGCCTTAACAGAGTCCAAAAGTGCATTTTGTTGTCAAACACTTAGATTCTATGATTTCCTGCATTTAATGCATCATAGAATACCAGACATTCATGTTTCATTATAATAAAAGAGTACCTGGTGCTCTCATCACGTTTTACTGATTTAAGTTGCATTTCCAACTTTTATGCTCCGAAAAGACTTTTCAGCCTTAACAGAGTCCAAAAGTGCATTTTGTTGTCAAACACTTAGATTATATGATTTCCTGCATTTAATGCATCATAGAATACCAGACATTCAAGTTGTACTATATTGTAAGAGTACCTGATGCTCTCATCATGTTTTACTGCTTTAAGTTGCATTTCTAACTTTTATGCTCCGAAAAGACTTTTCAGCCTTAACAGAGTCCAAAAGTGCATTTTGTTGTCAAACACTTAGATTCTATGATTTCCTGCATTTAATGCATCATAGAATACCAGACATTCAAGTTGTACTATATTGTAAGAGTACCTGATGCTCTCATCATGTTTTACTGCTTTAAGTTGCATTTCCAACTTTTATGCTCCGAAAAGACTTTTCAGCCTTAACAGAGTCCAAAAGTGCATTTTGTTGTCAAACACTTAGATTCTATGATTTCCTGCATTTAATGCATCATAGAATACCAGACATTCAAGTTGTACTATATTGTAAGAGTACCTGATGCTATCATCATGTTTTACTGCTTTAAGTTGCATTTCCAACTTTTATGCTCCGAAAAGACTTTTCAGCCTTAACAGAGTCCAAAAGTGCATTTTGTTGTCAAACACTTAGATTCTATGATTTCCTGCATTTAATGCATCATAGAATACCAGACATTCAAGTTGTACTATATTGTAAGAGTACCTGATGCTCTCATCATGTTTTACTGCTTTAAGTTGCATTTCCAACTTTTATGCTCCGAAAAGACTTTTCAGCCTTAACAGAGTCCAAAAGTGCATTTTGTTGTCAAACACTTAGATTCTATGATTTCCTGCATTTAATGCATCATAGAATACCAGACATTCATGTTTCATTATAATGAAAGAGTACCTGGTGCTCTCATCACGTTTTACTGCTTTAAGTTGCATTTCTAACTTTTATGCTCCGAAAAGACTTTTCAGCCTTAACAGAGTCCAAAAGTGCATTTTGTTGTCAAACACTTAGATTATATGATTTCCTGCATTTATTGCATCATAGAATACCAGACATTCAAGTTGTACTATATTGTAAGAGTACCTGATGCTCTCATCATGTTTTACTGCTTTAAGTTGCATTTCCAACTTTTATGCTCCGAAAAGACTTTTCAGCCTTAACAGAGTCCAAAAGTGCATTTTGTTGTCAAACACTTAGATTCTATGATTTCCTGCATTTAATGCATCATAGAATACCAGACATTCAAGTTGTACTATATTGTAAGAGTACCTGATGCTCTCATCATGTTTTACTGCTTTAAGTTGCATTTCCAACTTTTATGCTCCGAAAAGACTTTTCAGCCTTAACAGAGTCCAAAAGTGCATTTTGTTGTCAAACACTTAGATTCTATGATTTCCTGCATTTAATGCATCATAGAATACCAGACATTCAAGTTGTACTATATTGTAAGAGTACCTGATGCTCTCATCACGTTTTACTGCTTTAAGTTGCATTTCCAACTTTTATGCTCCGAAAAGACTTTTCAGCCTTAACAGAGTCCAAAAGTGCATTTTGTTGTCAAACACTTAGATTCTATGATTTCCTGCATTTAATGCATCATAGAATACCAGACATTCAAGTTGTACTATATTGTAAGAGTACCTGATGCTCTCATCATGTTTTACTGCTTTAAGTTGCATTTCCAACTTTTATGCTCCGAAAAGACTTTTCAGCCTTAACAGAGTCCAAAAGTGCATTTTGTTGTCAAACACTTAGATTCTATGATTTCCTGCATTTAATGCATCATAGAATACCAGACATTCAAGTTGTACTATATTGTAAGAGTACCTGATGCTCTCATCATGTTTTACTGCTTTAAGTTGCATTTCCAACTTTTATGCTCCGAAAAGACTTTTCAGCCTTAACAGAGTCCAAAAGTGCATTTTGTTGTCAAACACTTAGATTCTATGATTTCCTGCATTTAATGCATCATAGAATACCAGACATTCAAGTTGTACTATATTGTACGAGTACCTGATGCTCTCATCCTGTTTTACTGCTTTAAGTTGCATTTCCAACTTTTATGCTCCGAAAAGACTTTTCAGCCTTAACAGAGTCCAAAAGTGCATTTTGTTGTCAAACACTTAGATTCTATGATTTCCTGCATTTAATGCATCATAGAATACCAGACATTCAAGTTGTACTATATTGTAAGAGTACCTGATGCTCTCATCATGTTTTACTGCTTTAAGTTGCATTTCCAACTTTTATGCTCCGAAAAGACTTTTCAGCCTTAACAGAGTCCAAAAGTGCATTTTGTTGTCAAACACTTAGATTCTATGATTTCCTGCATTTAATGCATCATAGAATACCAGACATTCGTGTTTCATTATAATAAAAGAGTACCTGGTGCTCTCATCATGTTTTACTGCTTTAAGTTGCATTTCCAACTTTTATGCTCCGAAAAGACTTTTCAGCCTTAACAGAGTCCAAAAGTGCATTTTGTTGTCAAACACTTAGATTCTATGATTTCCTGCATTTAATACATCATAGAATACCAGACATTCGTGTTTCATCATAATAAAAGAGTACCTGGTGCTCTCATCACGTTTTACTGATTTAAGTTGCATTTCCAACTTTTATGCTCCGAAAAGACTTTTCAGCCTTAACAGAGTCCAAAAGTGCATTTTGTTGTCAAACACTTAGATTCTATGATTTCCTGCATTTAATGCATCATAGAATACCAGACATTCAAGTTGTACTATATTGTAAGAGTACCTGATGCTCTCATCATGTTTTACTGCTTTAAGTTGCATTTCCAACTTTTATGCTCCGAAAAGACTTTTCAGCCTTAACAGAGTCCGAAAGTGCATTTTGTTGTCAAACACTTAGATTCTATGATTTCCTGCATTTAATGCATCATAGAATACCAGACATTTAAGTTGTACTATATTGTAAGAGTACCTGATGCTCTCATCACGTTTTACTGCTTTAAGTTGCATTTCCAACTTTTATGCTCCGAAAAGACTTTTCAGCCTTAACAGAGTCCAAAAGTGCATTTTGTTGTCAAACACTTAGATTCTATGATTTCCTGCATTTAATGCATCATAGAATACCAGACATTTAAGTTGTACTATATTGTAAGAGTACCTGATGCTCTCATCACGTTTTACTGCTTTAAGTTGCATTTCCAACTTTTATGCTCCGAAAAGACTTTTCAGCCTTAACAGAGTCCAAAAGTGCATTTTGTTGTCAAACACTTAGATTCTATGATTTCCTACATTTAATGCATCATAGAATACCAGACATTCAAGTTGTACTATATTGTAAGAGTACCTGATGCTCTCATCATGTTTTACTGCTTTAAGTTGCATTTCCAACTTTTATGCTCCGAAAAGACTTTTCAGCCTTAACAGAGTCCAAAAGTGCATTTTGTTGTCAAACACTTAGATTCTATGATTTCCTGCATTTAATGCATCATAGAATACCAGACATTCAAGTTGTACTATATTGTAAGAGTACCTGATGCTCTCATCATGTTTTACTGCTTTAAGTTGCATTTCCAACTTTTATGCTCCGAAAAGACTTTTCAGCCTTAACAGAGTCCAAAAGTGCATTTTGTTGTCAAACACTTAGATTCTATGATTTCCTGCATTTAATGCATCATAGAATACCAGACATTCAAGTTGTACTATATTGTAAGAGTACCTGATGCTCTCATCATGTTTTACTGCTTTAAGTTGCATTTCCAACTTTTATGCTCCGAAAAGACTTTTCAGCCTTAACAGAGTCCAAAAGTGCATTTTGTTGTCAAACACTTAGATTCTATGATTTCCTGCATTTAATGCATCATAGAATACCAGACATTCAAGTTGTACTATATTGTAAGAGTACCTGATGCTCTCATCATGTTTTACTGCTTTAAGTTGCATTTCCAACTTTTATGCTCCGAAAAGACTTTTCAGCCTTAACAGAGTCCAAAAGTGCATTTTGTTGTCAAACACTTAGATTCTATGATTTCCTGCATTTAATGCATCATAGAATACCAGACATTCAAGTTGTACTATATTGTAAGAGTACCTGATGCTCTCATCATGTTTTACTGCTTTAAGTTGCATTTCCAACTTTTATGCTCTGAAAAGACTTTTCAGCCTTAACAGAGTCCAAAAGTGCATTTTGTTGTCAAACACTTAGATTCTATGATTTCCTGCATTTAATGCATCATAGAATACCAGACATTCATGTTTCATTATAATAAAAGAGTACCTGGTGCTCTCATCACGTTTTACTGATTTAAGTTGCATTTTCAACTTTTATGCTCCGAAAAGACGTTTCAGCCTTAACAGAGTCCAAAAGTGCATTTTGTTGTCAAACACTTAGGTTCTATGATTTCCTGCATTTAATGCATCATAGAATACCAGCCATTCATGTTTCATTGTAATATAAGAGTACCTGATGCTCTCATCACGTTTTACTGCTTTAAGTTGCATTTCCAACTTTTATGCTCCGAAAAGACGTTTCAGCCTCAACAGAGTCCAAAAGTGCATTTTGTTGTCAAACACTTAGATAGTATGATTTCCTGCATTTAATGCATGATAGAATACCAGCCATTCAAGTTGTACTATAGTGTAAGAGTCCCTGATGCTCTCATCACGTTTTACTGCTTTAAGTTGCATTTTCAACTTTTATGCTCCGAAAAGACGTTTCAGCCTTAACAGAGTCCAAAAGTGCATTTTGTTGTCAAACACTTAGATTCTATGATTTCCTGCATTTAATTCATCATAGAATACCAGACATTCAAGTTGTACTATAGTGTAAGAGTACCTGATGCTCTCATCACGTTTTACTGCTTTAAGTTACATTTCCGACTTTTATGCTCCGAAAAGAAGTTTCAGCCTCAACAGAGTCCAAAAGTGCATTTTGTTGTCAAACACTTAGATTCTATGATTTCCTACATTTAATCCATGATATAATACCATACATTCAAGTTGTACTATAGTGTCAGAGTCCCTGATGCTCTCATCACGTTTTACTGCTTTTAGTTGCATTTTCAACTTTTATGCTCCGAAAAGACGTTTCAGCCTTAACAGAGTCCAAAAGTGCATTTTGTTGTCAAACACTTAGATTCTATGATTTCCTGCATTTAATTCATCATAGAATACCAGACATTCAAGTTGTACTATAGTGTAAGAGTACCTGATGCTCTCATCACGCTTTAAGTTACATTTCCGACTTTTATGCTCCGCAAAGAAGTTTCAGCCTCAACAGAGTCCAAAAGTGCATTTTGTTGTCAAACACTTAGATTCTATGATTTCCTACATTTAATCCATGATATAATAACAGACATTCAAGTTGTACTATAGTGTAAGAGTCCCTGATGCTCTCATCACGTTTTACTGCTTTAAGTTACATTTCCAACTTGTATGCTCCGAAAAGACATTTCAGCCTCAACAGAGTCCAAAAGTGCATTTTGTTGTCAAACACTTAGATTCTATGATTTCCTGCATTTAATGCATGATATAATACCAGACATTCAAGTTGTACTATAGTGTAAGAGTCCCTGATGCTCTCATCACGTTTTACTGCTTTAAGTTGCATTTTCAACTTTTATGCTCCGAAAAGACGTTTCAGCCTCAACAGAGTCCAAAAGTGCATTTTGTTGTCAAACACTTAGATTCTATGATTTCCTGCATTTAATGCATGATATAATACCAGACATTCAAGTTGTACTATAGTGTAAGAGTCCCTGATGCTCTCATCACGTTTTACTGCTTTAAGTTGCATTTTCAACTTTTATGCTCCGAAAAGACGTTTCAGCCTTAACAGAGTCCAAAAGTGCATTTTGTTGTCAAACACTTAGGTTCTATGATTTCCTGCATTTAATGCATCATAGAATACCAGCCATTCATGTTTCATTGTAATATAAGAGTACCTGATGCTCTCATCACGTTTTACTGCTTTAAGTTGCATTTCCAACTTTTATGCTCCGAAAAGACGTTTCAGCCTCAACAGAGTCCAAAAGTGCATTTTGTTGTCAAACACTTAGATAGTATGATTTCCTGCATTTAATGCATGATAGAATACCAGCCATTCAAGTTGTACTATAGTGTAAGAGTCCCTGATGCTCTCATCACGTTTTACTGCTTTAAGTTGCATTTTCAACTTTTATGCTCCGAAAAGACGTTTCAGCCTTAACAGAGTCCAAAAGTGCATTTTGTTGTCAAACACTTAGGTTCTATGATTTCCTGCATTTAATGCATCATAGAATACCAGCCATTCATGTTTCATTGTAATATAAGAGTACCTGATGCTCTCATCACGTTTTACTGCTTTAAGTTACATTTCCGACTTTTATGCTCCGAAAAGAAGTTTCAGCCTCAACAGAGTCCAAAAGTGCATTTTGTTGTCAAACACTTAGATTCTATGATTTCCTACATTTAATCCATGATATAATACCATACATTCAAGTTGTACTATAGTGTCAGAGTCCCTGATGCTCTCATCACGTTTTACTGCTTTTAGTTGCATTTTCAACTTTTATGCTCCGAAAAGACGTTTCAGCCTTAACAGAGTCCAAAAGTGCATTTTGTTGTCAAACACTTAGATTCTATGATTTCCTGCATTTAATTCATCATAGAATACCAGACATTCAAGTTGTACTATAGTGTAAGAGTACCTGATGCTCTCATCACGTTTTACTGCTTTAAGTTACATTTCCGACTTTTATGCTCCGCAAAGAAGTTTCAGCCTCAACAGAGTCCAAAAGTGCATTTTGTTGTCAAACACTTAGATTCTATGATTTCCTACATTTAATCCATGATATAATACCAGACATTCAAGTTGTACTATAGTGTAAGAGTCCCTGATGCTCTCATCACGTTTTACTGCTTTAAGTTACATTTCCAACTTGTATGCTCCGAAAAGACATTTCAGCCTCAACAGAGTCCAAAAGTGCATTTTGTTGTCAAACACTTAGATTGTATGATTTCCTGCATTTATTGCATGATAGAATACCAGCCATTCAAGTTGTACTATAGTGTAAGAGTCCCTGATGCTCTCATCACGTTTTACTGCTTTAAGTTGCATTTCCAACTTTTATGCTCCGAAAAGACGTTTCAGCCTCAACAGAGTCCAAAAGTGCATTTTGTTGTCAAACACTTAGATAGTATGATTTCCTGCATTTAATGCATGATAGAATACCAGCCATTCAAGTTGTACTATAGTGTAAGAGTCCCTGATGCTCTCATCACGTTTTACTGCTTTAAGTTGCATTTTCAACTTTTATGCTCCGAAAAGACGTTTCAGCCTTAACAGAGTCCAAAAGTGCATTTTGTTGTCAAACACTTAGGTTCTATGATTTCCTGCATTTAATGCATCATAGAATACCAGCCATTCATGTTTCATTGTAATATAAGAGTACCTGATGCTCTCATCACGTTTTACTGCTTTAAGTTGCATTTCCAACTTTTATGCTCCGAAAAGACGTTTCAGCCTCAACAGAGTCCAAAAGTGCATTTTGTTGTCAAACACTTAGATTCTATGATTTCCTGCATTTAATTCATCATAGAATACCAGACATTCAAGTTGTACTATAGTGTAAGAGTACCTGATGCTCTCATCACGTTTTACTGCTTTAAGTTACATTTCCGACTTTTATGCTCCGAAAAGAAGTTTCAGCCTCAACAGAGTCCAAAAGTGCATTTTGTTGTCAAACACTTAGATTCTATGATTTCCTACATTTAATCCATGATATAATACCATACATTCAAGTTGTACTATAGTGTCAGAGTCCCTGATGCTCTCATCACGTTTTACTGCTTTTAGTTGCATTTTCAACTTTTATGCTCCGAAAAGACGTTTCAGCCTTAACAGAGTCCAAAAGTGCATTTTGTTGTCAAACACTTAGATTCTATGATTTCCTGCATTTAATTCATCATAGAATACCAGACATTCAAGTTGTACTATAGTGTAAGAGTACCTGATGCTCTCATCACGTTTTACTGCTTTAAGTTACATTTCCGACTTTTATGCTCCGCAAAGAAGTTTCAGCCTCAACAGAGTCCAAAAGTGCATTTTGTTGTCAAACACTTAGATTCTATGATTTCCTACATTTAATCCATGATATAATACCAGACATTCAAGTTGTACTATAGTGTAAGAGTCCCTGATGCTCTCATCACGTTTTACTGCTTTAAGTTACATTTCCAACTTGTATGCTCCGAAAAGACATTTCAGCCTCAACAGAGTCCAAAAGTGCATTTTGTTGTCAAACACTTAGATTGTATGATTTCCTGCATTTATTGCATGATAGAATACCAGCCATTCAAGTTGTACTATAGTGTAAGAGTCCCTGATGCTCTCATCACGTTTTACTGCTTTAAGTTGCATTTCCAACTTTTATGCTCCGAAAAGACGTTTCAGCCTCAACAGAGTCCAAAAGTGCATTTTGTTGTCAAACACTTAGATAGTATGATTTCCTGCATTTAATGCATGATAGAATACCAGCCATTCAAGTTGTACTATAGTGTAAGAGTCCCTGATGCTCTCATCACGTTTTACTGCTTTAAGTTGCATTTTCAACTTTTATGCTCCGAAAAGACGTTTCAGCCTTAACAGAGTCCAAAAGTGCATTTTGTTGTCAAACACTTAGGTTCTATGATTTCCTGCATTTAATGCATCATAGAATACCAGCCATTCATGTTTCATTGTAATATAAGAGTACCTGATGCTCTCATCACGTTTTACTGCTTTAAGTTGCATTTCCAACTTTTATGCTCCGAAAAGACGTTTCAGCCTCAACAGAGTCCAAAAGTGCATTTTGTTGTCAAACACTTAGATTCTATGATTTCCTGCATTTAATTCATCATAGAATACCAGACATTCAAGTTGTACTATAGTGTAAGAGTACCTGATGCTCTCATCACGTTTTACTGCTTTAAGTTACATTTCCGACTTTTATGCTCCGAAAAGAAGTTTCAGCCTCAACAGAGTCCAAAAGTGCATTTTGTTGTCAAACACTTAGATTCTATGATTTCCTACATTTAATCCATGATATAATACCATACATTCAAGTTGTACTATAGTGTCAGAGTCCCTGATGCTCTCATCACGTTTTACTGCTTTTAGTTGCATTTTCAACTTTTATGCTCCGAAAAGACGTTTCAGCCTTAACAGAGTCCAAAAGTGCATTTTGTTGTCAAACACTTAGATTCTATGATTTCCTGCATTTAATTCATCATAGAATACCAGACATTCAAGTTGTACTATAGTGTAAGAGTACCTGATGCTCTCATCACGTTTTACTGCTTTAAGTTACATTTCCGACTTTTATGCTCCGCAAAGAAGTTTCAGCCTCAACAGAGTCCAAAAGTGCATTTTGTTGTCAAACACTTAGATTCTATGATTTCCTACATTTAATCCATGATATAATACCAGACATTCAAGTTGTACTATAGTGTCAGAGTCCCTGATGCTCTCATCACGTTTTACTGCTTTTAGTTGCATTTTCAACTTTTATGCTCCGAAAAGACGTTTCAGCCTTAACAGAGTCCAAAAGTGCATTTTGTTGTCAAACACTTAGATTCTATGATTTCCTGCATTTAATTCATCATAGAATACCAGACATTCAAGTTGTACTATAGTGTAAGAGTACCTGATGCTCTCATCACGTTTTACTGCTTTAAGTTACATTTCCGACTTTTATGCTCCGCAAAGAAGTTTCAGCCTCAACAGAGTCCAAAAGTGCATTTTGTTGTCAAACACTTAGATTCTATGATTTCCTACATTTAATCCATGATATAATACCAGACATTCAAGTTGTACTATAGTGTAAGAGTACCTGATGCTCTCATCACGTTTTACTGCTTTAAGTTACATTTCCAACTTGTATGCTCCGAAAAGACATTTCAGCCTCAACAGAGTCCAAAAGTGCATTTTGTTGTCAAACACTTAGATTGTATGATTTCCTGCATTTATTGCATGATAGAATACCAGCCATTCAAGTTGTACTATAGTGTAAGAGTCCCTGATGCTCTCATCACGTTTTACTGCTTTAAGTTGCATTTCCAACTTTTATGCTCCGAAAAGACGTTTCAGCCTCAACAGAGTCCAAAAGTGCATTTTGTTGTCAAACACTTAGATTCTATGATTTCCTGCATTTAATGCATGATAGAATACCAGACATTCAAGTTGTACTATAGTGTAAGAGTCCCTGATGCTCTCATCACGTTTTACTGCTTTAAGTTGCATTTTCAACTTTTATGCTCCGAAAAGACGTTTCAGCCTCAACAGAGTCCAAAAGTGCATTTTGTTGTCAAACACTTAGATTCTATGATTTCCTGCATTTAATGCATGATATAATACCAGACATTCAAGTTGTACTATAGTGTAAGAGTCCCTGATGCTCTCATCACGTTTTACTGCTTTAAGTTGCATTTTCAACTTTTATGCTCCGAAAAGACGTTTCAGCCTTAACAGAGTCCAAAAGTGCATTTTGTTGTCAAACACTTAGGTTCTATGATTTCCTGCATTTAATGCATCATAGAATACCAGCCATTCATGTTTCATTGTAATATAAGAGTACCTGATGCTCTCATCACGTTTTACTGCTTTAAGTTGCATTTCCAACTTTTATGCTCCGAAAAGACGTTTCAGCCTCAACAGAGTCCAAAAGTGCATTTTGTTGTCAAACACTTAGATAGTATGATTTCCTGCATTTAATGCATGATAGAATACCAGCCATTCAAGTTGTACTATAGTGTAAGAGTCCCTGATGCTCTCATCACGTTTTACTGCTTTAAGTTGCATTTTCAACTTTTATGCTCCGAAAAGACGTTTCAGCCTTAACAGAGTCCAAAAGTGCATTTTGTTGTCAAACACTTAGGTTCTATGATTTCCTGCATTTAATGCATCATAGAATACCAGCCATTCATGTTTCATTGTAATATAAGAGTACCTGATGCTCTCATCACGTTTTACTGCTTTAAGTTGCATTTCCAACTTTTATGCTCCGAAAAGACGTTTCAGCCTCAACAGAGTCCAAAAGTGCATTTTGTTGTCAAACACTTAGATTCTATGATTTCCTGCATTTAATTCATCATAGAATACCAGACATTCAAGTTGTACTATAGTGTAAGAGTACCTGATGCTCTCATCACGTTTTACTGCTTTAAGTTACATTTCCGACTTTTATGCTCCGAAAAGAAGTTTCAGCCTCAACAGAGTCCAAAAGTGCATTTTGTTGTCAAACACTTAGATTCTATGATTTCCTACATTTAATCCATGATATAATACCAGACATTCAAGTTGTACTATATTGTAAGAGTACCTGATGCTCTCATCATGTTTTACTGCTTTAAGTTGCATTTCCAACTTTTATGCTCCGAAAAGACTTTTCAGCCTTAACAGAGTCCAAAAGTGCATTTTGTTGTCAAACACTTAGATAGTATGATTTCCTGCATTTAATGCATGATAGAATACCAGCCATTCAAGTTGTACTATAGTGTAAGAGTCCCTGATGCTCTCATCACGTTTTACTGCTTTAAGTTGCATTTTCAACTTTTATGCTCCGAAAAGACGTTTCAGCCTTAACAGAGTCCAAAAATGCATTTTGTTGTCAAACACTTAGGTTCTATGATTTCCTGCATTTAATGCATCATAGAATACCAGCCATTCATGTTTCATTGTAATATAAGAGTACCTGATGCTCTCATCACGTTTTACTGCTTTAAGTTGCATTTCCAACTTTTATGCTCCGAAAAGACGTTTCAGCCTCAACAGAGTCCAAAAGTGCATTTTGTTGTCAAACACTTAGATTCTATGATTTCCTGCATTTAATTCATCATAGAATACCAGACATTCAAGTTGTACTATAGTGTAAGAGTACCTGATGCTCTCATCACGTTTTACTGCTTTAAGTTACATTTCCGACTTTTATGCTCCGAAAAGAAGTTTCAGCCTCAACAGAGTCCAAAAGTGCATTTTGTTGTCAAACACTTAGATTCTATGATTTCCTACATTTAATCCATGATATAATACCATACATTCAAGTTGTACTATAGTGTCAGAGTCCCTGATGCTCTCATCACGTTTTACTGCTTTTAGTTGCATTTTCAACTTTTATGCTCCGAAAAGACGTTTCAGCCTTAACAGAGTCCAAAAGTGCATTTTGTTGTCAAACACTTAGATTCTATCATTTCCTGCATTTAATTCATCATAGAATACCAGACATTCAAGTTGTACTATAGTGTAAGAGTACCTGATGCTCTCATCACGTTTTACTGCTTTAAGTTACATTTCCGACTTTTATGCTCCGCAAAGAAGTTTCAGCCTCAACAGAGTCCAAAAGTGCATTTTGTTGTCAAACACTTAGATTCTATGATTTCCTACATTTAATCCATGATATAATACCAGACATTCAAGTTGTACTATAGTGTAAGAGTCCCTGATGCTCTCATCACGTTTTACTGCTTTAAGTTACATTTCCAACTTGTATGCTCCGAAAAGACATTTCAGCCTCAACAGAGTCCAAAAGTGCATTTTGTTGTCAAACACTTAGATTGTATGATTTCCTGCATTTATTGCATGATAGAATACCAGCCATTCAAGTTGTACTATAGTGTAAGAGTCCCTGATGCTCTCATCACGTTTTACTGCTTTAAGTTGCATTTCCAACTTTTATGCTCCGAAAAGACGTTTCAGCCTCAACAGAGTCCAAAAGTGCATTTTGTTGTCAAACACTTAGATTCTATGATTTCCTGCATTTAATGCATGATATAATACCAGACATTCAAGTTGTACTATAGTGTAAGAGTCCCTGATGCTCTCATCACGTTTTACTGCTTTAAGTTGCATTTTCAACTTTTATGCTCCGAAAAGACGTTTCAGCCTCAACAGAGTCCAAAAGTGCATTTTGTTGTCAAACACTTAGGTTCTATGATTTCCTGCATTTAATGCATCATAGAATACCAGCCATTCATGTTTCATTGTAATATAAGAGTACCTGATGCTCTCATCACGTTTTACTGCTTTAAGTTGCATTTCCAACTTTTATGCTCCGAAAAGACGTTTCAGCCTCAACAGAGTCCAAAAGTGCATTTTGTTGTCAAACACTTAGATTCTATGATTTCCTGCATTTAATTCATCATAGAATACCAGACATTCAAGTTGTACTATAGTGTAAGAGTACCTGATGCTCTCATCACGTTTTACTGCTTTAAGTTACATTTCCGACTTTTATGCTCCGAAAAGAAGTTTCAGCCTCAACAGAGTCCAAAAGTGCATTTTGTTGTCAAACACTTAGATTCTATGATTTCCTACATTTAATCCATGATATAATACCATACATTCAAGTTGTACTATAGTGTCAGAGTCCCTGATGCTCTCATCACGTTTTACTGCTTTTAGTTGCATTTTCAACTTTTATGCTCCGAAAAGACGTTTCAGCCTTAACAGAGTCCAAAAGTGCATTTTGTTGTCAAACACTTAGATTCTATGATTTCCTGCATTTAATTCATCATAGAATACCAGACATTCAAGTTGTACTATAGTGTAAGAGTACCTGATGCTCTCATCACGTTTTACTGCTTTAAGTTACATTTCCGACTTTTATGCTCCGCAAAGAAGTTTCAGCCTCAACAGAGTCCAAAAGTGCATTTTGTTGTCAAACACTTAGATTCTATGATTTCCTACATTTAATCCATGATATAATACCAGACATTCAAGTTGTACTATAGTGTAAGAGTCCCTGATGCTCTCATCACGTTTTACTGCTTTTAGTTGCATTTTCAACTTTTATGCTCCGAAAAGACGTTTCAGCCTTAACAGAGTCCAAAAGTGCATTTTGTTGTCAAACACTTAGGTTCTATGATTTCCTGCATTTAATGCATCATAGAATACCAGCCATTCATGTTTCATTGTAATATAAGAGTACCTGATGCTCTCATCACGTTTTACTGCTTTAAGTTGCATTTCCAACTTTTATGCTCCGAAAAGACGTTTCAGCCTCAACAGAGTCCAAAAGTGCATTTTGTTGTCAAACACTTAGATTCTATGATTTCCTGCATTTAATGCATCATAGAATACCAGACATTCAAGTTGTACTATATTGTAAGAGTACCTGATGCTCTCATCATGTTTTACTGCTTTAAGTTGCATTTCCAACTTTTATGCTCCGAAAAGACTTTTCAGCCTTAACAGAGTCCAAAAGTGCATTTTGTTGTCAAACACTTAGATTCTATGATTTCCTGCATTTAATGCATCATAGAATACCAGACATTCAAGTTGTACTATATTGTAAGAGTACCTGATGCTCTCATCATGTTTTACTGCTTTAAGTTGCATTTCCAACTTTTATGCTCCGAAAAGACTTTTCAGCCTTAACAGAGTCCAAAAGTGCATTTTGTTGTCAAACACTTAGATTCTATGATTTCCTGCATTTAATGCATCATAGAATACCAGACATTCAAGTTGTACTACATTGTAAGAGTACCTGATGCTCTCATCATGTTTTACTGCTTTAAGTTGCATTTCTAACTTTTATGCTCCGAAAAGACTTTTCAGCCTTAACAGAGTCCAAAAGTGCATTTTGTTGTCAAACACTTAGATTCTATGATTTCCTGCATTTAATGCATCATAGAATACCAGACATTCAAGTTGTACTATATTGTAAGAGTACCTGATGCTCTCATCATGTTTTACTGCTTTAAGTTGCATTTCCAACTTTTATGCTCCGAAAAGACTTTTCAGCCTTAACAGAGTCCAAAAGTGCATTTTGTTGTCAAACACTTAGATTCTATGATTTCCTGCATTTAATGCATCATAGAATACCAGACATTCAAGTTGTACTATATTGTAAGAGTACCTGATGCTCTCATCATGTTTTACTGCTTTAAGTTGCATTTCCAACTTTTATGCTCCGAAAAGACTTTTCAGCCTTAACAGAGTCCAAAAGTGCATTTTGTTGTCAAACACTTAGATTCTATGATTTCCTGCATTTAATGCATCATAGAATACCAGACATTCAAGTTGTACTATATTGTAAGAGTACCTGATGCTCTCATCATGTTTTACTGCTTTAAGTTGCATTTCCAACTTTTATGCTCCGAAAAGACTTTTCAGCCTTAACAGAGTCCAAAAGTGCATTTTGTTGTCAAACACTTAGATTCTATGATTTCCTGCATTTAATGCATCATAGAATACCAGACATTCATGTTTCATTATAATGAAAGAGTACCTGGTGCTCTCATCACGTTTTCCTGCTTTAAGTTGCATTTCTAACTTTTATGCTCCGAAAAGACTTTTCAGCCTTAACAGAGTCCAAAAGTGCATTTTGTTGTCAAACACTTAGATTATATGATTTCCTGCATTTATTGCATCATAGAATACCAGACATTCAAGTTGTACTATATTGTAAGAGTACCTGATGCTCTCATCATGTTTTACTGCTTTAAGTTGCATTTCCAACTTTTATGCTCCGAAAAGACTTTTCAGCCTTAACAGAGTCCAAAAGTGCATTTTGTTGTCAAACACTTAGATTCTATGATTTCCTGCATTTAATGCATCATAGAATACCAGACATTCAAGTTGTACTATATTGTAAGAGTACCTGATGCTCTCATCATGTTTTACTGCTTTAAGTTGCATTTCCAACTTTTATGCTCCGAAAAGACTTTTCAGCCTTAACAGAGTCCAAAAGTGCATTTTGTTGTCAAACACTTAGATTCTATGATTTCCTGCATTTAATGCATCATAGAATACCAGACATTCAAGTTGTACTATATTGTAAGAGTACCTGATGCTCTCATCACGTTTTACTGCTTTAAGTTGCATTTCCAACTTTTATGCTCCGAAAAGACTTTTCAGCCTTAACAGAGTCCAAAAGTGCATTTTGTTGTCAAACACTTAGATTCTATGATTTCCTGCATTTAATGCATCATAGAATACCAGACATTCAAGTTGTACTATATTGTAAGAGTACCTGATGCTCTCATCATGTTTTACTGCTTTAAGTTGCATTTCCAACTTTTATGCTCCGAAAAGACTTTTCAGCCTTAACAGAGTCCAAAAGTGCATTTTGTTGTCAAACACTTAGATTCTATGATTTCCTGCATTTAATGCATCATAGAATACCAGACATTCAAGTTGTACTATATTGTAAGAGTACCTGATGCTCTCATCATGTTTTACTGCTTTAAGTTGCATTTCCAACTTTTATGCTCCGAAAAGACTTTTCAGCCTTAACAGAGTCCAAAAGTGCATTTTGTTGTCAAACACTTAGATTCTATGATTTCCTGCATTTAATGCATCATAGAATACCAGACATTCAAGTTGTACTATATTGTAAGAGTACCTGATGCTCTCATCATGTTTTACTGCTTTAAGTTGCATTTCCAACTTTTATGCTCCGAAAAGACTTTTCAGCCTTAACAGAGTCCAAAAGTGCATTTTGTTGTCAAACACTTAGATTATATGATTTCCTGCATTTAATGCATCATAGAATACCAGACATTCAAGTTGTACTATATTGTAAGAGTACCTGATGCTCTCATCATGTTTTACTGCTTTAAGTTGCATTTCCAACTTTTATGCTCCGAAAAGACTTTTCAGCCTTAACAGAGTCCAAAAGTGCATTTTGTTGTCAAACACTTAGATTCTATGATTTCCTGCATTTAATGCATCATAGAATACCAGACATTCAAGTTGTACTATATTGTACGAGTACCTGATGCTCTCATCCTGTTTTACTGCTTTAAGTTGCATTTCCAACTGTTATGCTCCGAAAAGACTTTTCAGCCTTAACAGAGTCCAAAAGTGCATTTTGTTGTCAAACACTTAGATTCTATGATTTCCTGCATTTAATGCATCATAGAATACCAGACATTCAAGTTGTACTATATTGTAAGAGTACCTGATGCTCTCATCATGTTTTACTGCTTTAAGTTGCATTTCCAACTTTTATGCTCCGAAAAGACTTTTCAGCCTTAACAGAGTCCAAAAGTGCATTTTGTTGTCAAACACTTAGATTCTATGATTTCCTGCATTTAATGCATCATAGAATACCAGACATTCGTGTTTCATTATAATAAAAGAGTACCTGGTGCTCTCATCATGTTTTACTGCTTTAAGTTGCATTTCCAACTTTTATGCTCCGAAAAGACTTTTCAGCCTTAACAGAGTCCAAAAGTGCATTTTGTTGTCAAACACTTAGATTCTATGATTTCCTGCATTTAATACATCATAGAATACCAGACATTCGTGTTTCATTATAATAAAAGAGTACCTGGTGCTCTCATCACGTTTTACTGATTTAAGTTGCATTTCCAACTTTTATGCTACGAAAAGACTTTTCAGCCTTAACAGAGTCCAAAAGTGCATTTTGTTGTCAAACACTTAGATTCTATGATTTCCTGCATTTAATGCATCATAGAATACCAGACATTCAAGTTGTACTATATTGTAAGAGTACCTGATGCTCTCATCATGTTTTACTGCTTTAAGTTGCATTTCCAACTTTTATGCTCCGAAAAGACTTTTCAGCCTTAACAGAGTCCGAAAGTGCATTTTGTTGTCAAACACTTAGATTCTATGATTTCCTGCATTTAATGCATCATAGAATACCAGACATTTAAGTTGTACTATATTGTAAGAGTACCTGATGCTCTCATCACGTTTTACTGCTTTAAGTTGCATTTCCAACTTTTATGCTCCGAAAAGACTTTTCAGCCTTAACAGAGTCCAAAAGTGCATTTTGTTGTCAAACACTTAGATTCTATGATTTCCTGCATTTAATGCATCATAGAATACCAGACATTTAAGTTGTACTATATTGTAAGAGTACCTGATGCTCTCATCACGTTTTACTGCTTTAAGTTGCATTTCCAACTTTTATGCTCCGAAAAGACTTTTCAGCCTTAACAGAGTCCAAAAGTGCATTTTGTTGTCAAACACTTAGATTCTATGATTTCCTACATTTAATGCATCATAGAATACCAGACATTCAAGTTGTACTATATTGTAAGAGTACCTGATGCTCTCATCATGTTTTACTGCTTTAAGTTGCATTTCCAACTTTTATGCTCCGAAAAGACTTTTCAGCCTTAACAGAGTCCAAAAGTGCATTTTGTTGTCAAACACTTAGATTCTATGATTTCCTGCATTTAATGCATCATAGAATACCAGACATTCAAGTTGTACTATATTGTAAGAGTACCTGATGCTCTCATCATGTTTTACTGCTTTAAGTTGCATTTCCAACTTTTATGCTCCGAAAAGACTTTTCAGCCTTAACAGAGTCCAAAAGTGCATTTTGTTGTCAAACACTTAGATTCTATGATTTCCTGCATTTAATGCATCATAGAATACCAGACATTCAAGTTGTACTATATTGTAAGAGTACCTGATGCTCTCATCATGTTTTACTGCTTTAAGTTGCATTTCCAACTTTTATGCTCCGAAAAGACTTTTCAGCCTTAACAGAGTCCAAAAGTGCATTTTGTTGTCAAACACTTAGATTCTATGATTTCCTGCATTTAATGCATCATAGAATACCAGACATTCAAGTTGTACTATATTGTAAGAGTACCTGATGCTCTCATCATGTTTTACTGCTTTAAGTTGCATTTCCAACTTTTATGCTCCGAAAAGACTTTTCAGCCTTAACAGAGTCCAAAAGTGCATTTTGTTGTCAAACACTTAGATTCTATGATTTCCTGCATTTAATGCATCATAGAATACCAGACATTCAAGTTGTACTATATTGTAAGAGTACCTGATGCTCTCATCATGTTTTACTGCTTTAAGTTGCATTTCCAACTTTTATGCTCCGAAAAGACTTTTCAGCCTTAACAGAGTCCAAAAGTGCATTTTGTTGTCAAACACTTAGATTCTATGATTTCCTGCATTTAATGCATCATAGAATACCAGACATTCAAGTTGTACTATATTGTAAGAGTACCTGATGCTCTCATCATGTTTTACTGCTTTAAGTTGCATTTCCAACTTTTATGCTCCGAAAAGACTTTTCAGCCTTAACAGAGTCCAAAAGTGCATTTTGTTGTCAAACACTTAGATTCTATGATTTCCTGCATTTAATGCATCATAGAATACCAGACATTCAAGTTGTACTATATTGTAAGAGTACCTGATGCTCTCATCATGTTTTACTGCTTTAAGTTGCATTTCCAACTTTTATGCTCTGAAAAGACTTTTCAGCCTTAACAGAGTCCAAAAGTGCATTTTGTTGTCAAACACTTAGATTCTATGATTTCCTGCATTTAATGCATCATAGAATACCAGACATTCATGTTTCATTATAATAAAAGAGTACCTGGTGCTCTCATCACGTTTTACTGATTTAAGTTGCATTTTCAACTTTTATGCTCCGAAAAGACGTTTCAGCCTTAACAGAGTCCAAAAGTGCATTTTGTTGTCAAACACTTAGGTTCTATGATTTCCTGCATTTAATGCATCATAGAATACCAGCCATTCATGTTTCATTGTAATATAAGAGTACCTGATGCTCTCATCACGTTTTACTGCTTTAAGTTGCATTTCCAACTTTTATGCTCCGAAAAGACGTTTCAGCCTCAACAGAGTCCAAAAGTGCATTTTGTTGTCAAACACTTAGATAGTATGATTTCCTGCATTTAATGCATGATAGAATACCAGCCATTCAAGTTGTACTATAGTGTAAGAGTCCCTGATGCTCTCATCACGTTTTACTGCTTTAAGTTACATTTCCAACTTGTATGCTCCGAAAAGACATTTCAGCCTCAACAGAGTCCAAAAGTGCATTTTGTTGTCAAACACTTAGATTGTATGATTTCCTGCATTTATTGCATGATAGAATACCAGCCATTCAAGTTGTACTATAGTGTAAGAGTCCCTGATGCTCTCATCACGTTTTACTGCTTTAAGTTGCATTTTCAACTTTTATGCTCCGAAAAGACGTTTCAGCCTTAACAGAGTCCAAAAGTGCATTTTGTTGTCAAACACTTAGGTTCTATGATTTCCTGCATTTAATGCATCATAGAATACCAGCCATTCATGTTTCATTGTAATATAAGAGTACCTGATGCTCTCATCACGTTTTACTGCTTTAAGTTGCATTTCCAACTTTTATGCTCCGAAAAGACGTTTCAGCCTCAACAGAGTCCAAAAGTGCATTTTGTTGTCAAACACTTAGGTTCTATGATTTCCTGCATTTAATGCATGATATAATACCAGACATTCAAGTTGTACTATAGTGTAAGAGTCCCTGATGCTCTCATCACGTTTTACTGCTTTAAGTTGCATTTTCAACTTTTATGCTCCGAAAAGACGTTTCAGCCTTAACAGAGTCCAAAAGTGCATTTTGTTGTCAAACACTTAGATTCTATGATTTCCTGCATTTAATTCATCATAGAATACCAGACATTCAAGTTGTACTATAGTGTAAGAGTACCTGATGCTCTCATCACGTTTTACTGCTTTAAGTTACATTTCCGACTTTTATGCTCCGAAAAGAAGTTTCAGCCTCAACAGAGTCCAAAAGTGCATTTTGTTGTCAAACACTTAGATTCTATGATTTCCTACATTTAATCCATGATATAATACCATACATTCAAGTTGTACTATAGTGTCAGAGTCCCTGATGCTCTCATCACGTTTTACTGCTTTTAGTTGCATTTTCAACTTTTATGCTCCGAAAAGACGTTTCAGCCTTAACAGAGTCCAAAAGTGCATTTTGTTGTCAAACACTTAGATTCTATGATTTCCTGCATTTAATTCATCATAGAATACCAGACATTCAAGTTGTACTATAGTGTAAGAGTACCTGATGCTCTCATCACGCTTTAAGTTACATTTCCGACTTTTATGCTCCGCAAAGAAGTTTCAGCCTCAACAGAGTCCAAAAGTGCATTTTGTTGTCAAACACTTAGATTCTATGATTTCCTACATTTAATCCATGATATAATAACAGACATTCAAGTTGTACTATAGTGTAAGAGTCCCTGATGCTCTCATCACGTTTTACTGCTTTAAGTTACATTTCCAACTTGTATGCTCCGAAAAGACATTTCAGCCTCAACAGAGTCCAAAAGTGCATTTTGTTGTCAAACACTTAGATTCTATGATTTCCTGCATTTAATGCATGATATAATACCAGACATTCAAGTTGTACTATAGTGTAAGAGTCCCTGATGCTCTCATCACGTTTTACTGCTTTAAGTTGCATTTTCAACTTTTATGCTCCGAAAAGACGTTTCAGCCTCAACAGAGTCCAAAAGTGCATTTTGTTGTCAAACACTTAGATTCTATGATTTCCTGCATTTAATGCATGATATAATACCAGACATTCAAGTTGTACTATAGTGTAAGAGTCCCTGATGCTCTCATCACGTTTTACTGCTTTAAGTTGCATTTTCAACTTTTATGCTCCGAAAAGACGTTTCAGCCTTAACAGAGTCCAAAAGTGCATTTTGTTGTCAAACACTTAGGTTCTATGATTTCCTGCATTTAATGCATCATAGAATACCAGCCATTCATGTTTCATTGTAATATAAGAGTACCTGATGCTCTCATCACGTTTTACTGCTTTAAGTTGCATTTCCAACTTTTATGCTCCGAAAAGACGTTTCAGCCTCAACAGAGTCCAAAAGTGCATTTTGTTGTCAAACACTTAGATAGTATGATTTCCTGCATTTAATGCATGATAGAATACCAGCCATTCAAGTTGTACTATAGTGTAAGAGTCCCTGATGCTCTCATCACGTTTTACTGCTTTAAGTTGCATTTTCAACTTTTATGCTCCGAAAAGACGTTTCAGCCTTAACAGAGTCCAAAAGTGCATTTTGTTGTCAAACACTTAGGTTCTATGATTTCCTGCATTTAATGCATCATAGAATACCAGCCATTCATGTTTCATTGTAATATAAGAGTACCTGATGCTCTCATCACGTTTTACTGCTTTAAGTTGCATTTCCAACTTTTATGCTCCGAAAAGACGTTTCAGCCTCAACAGAGTCCAAAAGTGCATTTTGTTGTCAAACACTTAGATTCTATGATTTCCTGCATTTAATTCATCATAGAATACCAGACATTCAAGTTGTACTATAGTGTAAGAGTACCTGATGCTCTCATCACGTTTTACTGCTTTAAGTTACATTTCCGACTTTTATGCTCCGAAAAGAAGTTTCAGCCTCAACAGAGTCCAAAAGTGCATTTTGTTGTCAAACACTTAGATTCTATGATTTCCTACATTTAATCCATGATATAATACCATACATTCAAGTTGTACTATAGTGTCAGAGTCCCTGATGCTCTCATCACGTTTTACTGCTTTTAGTTGCATTTTCAACTTTTATGCTCCGAAAAGACGTTTCAGCCTTAACAGAGTCCAAAAGTGCATTTTGTTGTCAAACACTTAGATTCTATGATTTCCTGCATTTAATTCATCATAGAATACCAGACATTCAAGTTGTACTATAGTGTAAGAGTACCTGATGCTCTCATCACGTTTTACTGCTTTAAGTTACATTTCCGACTTTTATGCTCCGCAAAGAAGTTTCAGCCTCAACAGAGTCCAAAAGTGCATTTTGTTGTCAAACACTTAGATTCTATGATTTCCTACATTTAATCCATGATATAATACCAGACATTCAAGTTGTACTATAGTGTCAGAGTCCCTGATGCTCTCATCACGTTTTACTGCTTTTAGTTGCATTTTCAACTTTTATGCTCCGAAAAGACGTTTCAGCCTTAACAGAGTCCAAAAGTGCATTTTGTTGTCAAACACTTAGATTCTATGATTTCCTGCATTTAATTCATCATAGAATACCAGACATTCAAGTTGTACTATAGTGTAAGAGTACCTGATGCTCTCATCACGTTTTACTGCTTTAAGTTACATTTCCGACTTTTATGCTCCGCAAAGAAGTTTCAGCCTCAACAGAGTCCAAAAGTGCATTTTGTTGTCAAACACTTAGATTCTATGATTTCCTACATTTAATCCATGATATAATACCAGACATTCAAGTTGTACTATAGTGTAAGAGTCCCTGATGCTCTCATCACGTTTTACTGCTTTAAGTTACATTTCCAACTTGTATGCTCCGAAAAGACATTTCAGCCTCAACAGAGTCCAAAAGTGCATTTTGTTGTCAAACACTTAGATTGTATGATTTCCTGCATTTATTGCATGATAGAATACCAGCCATTCAAGTTGTACTATAGTGTAAGAGTCCCTGATGCTCTCATCACGTTTTACTGCTTTAAGTTGCATTTCCAACTTTTATGCTCCGAAAAGACGTTTCAGCCTCAACAGAGTCCAAAAGTGCATTTTGTTGTCAAACACTTAGATTCTATGATTTCCTGCATTTAATGCATGATATAATACCAGACATTCAAGTTGTACTATAGTGTAAGAGTCCCTGATGCTCTCATCACGTTTTACTGCTTTAAGTTGCATTTTCAACTTTTATGCTCCGAAAAGACGTTTCAGCCTCAACAGAGTCCAAAAGTGCATTTTGTTGTCAAACACTTAGATTCTATGATTTCCTGCATTTAATGCATGATATAATACCAGACATTCAAGTTGTACTATAGTGTAAGAGTCCCTGATGCTCTCATCACGTTTTACTGCTTTAAGTTGCATTTTCAACTTTTATGCTCCGAAAAGACGTTTCAGCCTTAACAGAGTCCAAAAGTGCATTTTGTTGTCAAACACTTAGGTTCTATGATTTCCTGCATTTAATGCATCATAGAATACCAGCCATTCATGTTTCATTGTAATATAAGAGTACCTGATGCTCTCATCACGTTTTACTGCTTTAAGTTGCATTTCCAACTTTTATGCTCCGAAAAGACGTTTCAGCCTCAACAGAGTCCAAAAGTGCATTTTGTTGTCAAACACTTAGATAGTATGATTTCCTGCATTTAATGCATGATAGAATACCAGCCATTCAAGTTGTACTATAGTGTAAGAGTCCCTGATGCTCTCATCACGTTTTACTGCTTTAAGTTGCATTTTCAACTTTTATGCTCCGAAAAGACGTTTCAGCCTTAACAGAGTCCAAAAGTGCATTTTGTTGTCAAACACTTAGGTTCTATGATTTCCTGCATTTAATGCATCATAGAATACCAGCCATTCATGTTTCATTGTAATATAAGAGTACCTGATGCTCTCATCACGTTTTACTGCTTTAAGTTGCATTTCCAACTTTTATGCTCCGAAAAGACGTTTCAGCCTCAACAGAGTCCAAAAGTGCATTTTGTTGTCAAACACTTAGATTCTATGATTTCCTGCATTTAATTCATCATAGAATACCAGACATTCAAGTTGTACTATAGTGTAAGAGTACCTGATGCTCTCATCACGTTTTACTGCTTTAAGTTACATTTCCGACTTTTATGCTCCGAAAAGAAGTTTCAGCCTCAACAGAGTCCAAAAGTGCATTTTGTTGTCAAACACTTAGATTCTATGATTTCCTACATTTAATCCATGATATAATACCAGACATTCAAGTTGTACTATATTGTAAGAGTACCTGATGCTCTCATCATGTTTTACTGCTTTAAGTTGCATTTCCAACTTTTATGCTCCGAAAAGACTTTTCAGCCTTAACAGAGTCCAAAAGTGCATTTTGTTGTCAAACACTTAGATAGTATGATTTCCTGCATTTAATGCATGATAGAATACCAGCCATTCAAGTTGTACTATAGTGTAAGAGTCCCTGATGCTCTCATCACGTTTTACTGCTTTAAGTTGCATTTTCAACTTTTATGCTCCGAAAAGACGTTTCAGCCTTAACAGAGTCCAAAAATGCATTTTGTTGTCAAACACTTAGGTTCTATGATTTCCTGCATTTAATGCATCATAGAATACCAGCCATTCATGTTTCATTGTAATATAAGAGTACCTGATGCTCTCATCACGTTTTACTGCTTTAAGTTGCATTTCCAACTTTTATGCTCCGAAAAGACGTTTCAGCCTCAACAGAGTCCAAAAGTGCATTTTGTTGTCAAACACTTAGATTCTATGATTTCCTGCATTTAATTCATCATAGAATACCAGACATTCAAGTTGTACTATAGTGTAAGAGTACCTGATGCTCTCATCACGTTTTACTGCTTTAAGTTACATTTCCGACTTTTATGCTCCGAAAAGAAGTTTCAGCCTCAACAGAGTCCAAAAGTGCATTTTGTTGTCAAACACTTAGATTCTATGATTTCCTACATTTAATCCATGATATAATACCATACATTCAAGTTGTACTATAGTGTCAGAGTCCCTGATGCTCTCATCACGTTTTACTGCTTTTAGTTGCATTTTCAACTTTTATGCTCCGAAAAGACGTTTCAGCCTTAACAGAGTCCAAAAGTGCATTTTGTTGTCAAACACTTAGATTCTATCATTTCCTGCATTTAATTCATCATAGAATACCAGACATTCAAGTTGTACTATAGTGTAAGAGTACCTGATGCTCTCATCACGTTTTACTGCTTTAAGTTACATTTCCGACTTTTATGCTCCGCAAAGAAGTTTCAGCCTCAACAGAGTCCAAAAGTGCATTTTGTTGTCAAACACTTAGATTCTATGATTTCCTACATTTAATCCATGATATAATACCAGACATTCAAGTTGTACTATAGTGTAAGAGTCCCTGATGCTCTCATCACGTTTTACTGCTTTAAGTTACATTTCCAACTTGTATGCTCCGAAAAGACATTTCAGCCTCAACAGAGTCCAAAAGTGCATTTTGTTGTCAAACACTTAGATTGTATGATTTCCTGCATTTATTGCATGATAGAATACCAGCCATTCAAGTTGTACTATAGTGTAAGAGTCCCTGATGCTCTCATCACGTTTTACTGCTTTAAGTTGCATTTCCAACTTTTATGCTCCGAAAAGACGTTTCAGCCTCAACAGAGTCCAAAAGTGCATTTTGTTGTCAAACACTTAGATTCTATGATTTCCTGCATTTAATGCATGATATAATACCAGACATTCAAGTTGTACTATAGTGTAAGAGTCCCTGATGCTCTCATCACGTTTTACTGCTTTAAGTTGCATTTTCAACTTTTATGCTCCGAAAAGACGTTTCAGCCTCAACAGAGTCCAAAAGTGCATTTTGTTGTCAAACACTTTGGTTCTATGATTTCCTGCATTTAATGCATCATAGAATACCAGCCATTCATGTTTCATTGTAATATAAGAGTACCTGATGCTCTCATCACGTTTTACTGCTTTAAGTTGCATTTCCAACTTTTATGCTCCGAAAAGACGTTTCAGCCTCAACAGAGTCCAAAAGTGCATTTTGTTGTCAAACACTTAGATTCTATGATTTCCTGCATTTAATTCATCATAGAATACCAGACATTCAAGTTGTACTATAGTGTAAGAGTACCTGATGCTCTCATCACGTTTTACTGCTTTAAGTTACATTTCCGACTTTTATGCTCCGAAAAGAAGTTTCAGCCTCAACAGAGTCCAAAAGTGCATTTTGTTGTCAAACACTTAGATTCTATGATTTCCTACATTTAATCCATGATATAATACCATACATTCAAGTTGTACTATAGTGTCAGAGTCCCTGATGCTCTCATCACGTTTTACTGCTTTTAGTTGCATTTTCAACTTTTATGCTCCGAAAAGACGTTTCAGCCTTAACAGAGTCCAAAAGTGCATTTTGTTGTCAAACACTTAGATTCTATGATTTCCTGCATTTAATTCATCATAGAATACCAGACATTCAAGTTGTACTATAGTGTAAGAGTACCTGATGCTCTCATCACGTTTTACTGCTTTAAGTTACATTTCCGACTTTTATGCTCCGCAAAGAAGTTTCAGCCTCAACAGAGTCCAAAAGTGCATTTTGTTGTCAAACACTTAGATTCTATGATTTCCTACATTTAATCCATGATATAATACCAGACATTCAAGTTGTACTATAGTGTAAGAGTCCCTGATGCTCTCATCACGTTTTACTGCTTTTAGTTGCATTTTCAACTTTTATGCTCCGAAAAGACGTTTCAGCCTTAACAGAGTCCAAAAGTGCATTTTGTTGTCAAACACTTAGGTTCTATGATTTCCTGCATTTAATGCATCATAGAATACCAGCCATTCATGTTTCATTGTAATATAAGAGTACCTGATGCTCTCATCACGTTTTACTGCTTTAAGTTGCATTTCCAACTTTTATGCTCCGAAAAGACGTTTCAGCCTCAACAGAGTCCAAAAGTGCATTTTGTTGTCAAACACTTAGATTCTATGATTTCCTGCATTTAATGCATCATAGAATACCAGACATTCAAGTTGTACTATATTGTAAGAGTACCTGATGCTCTCATCATGTTTTACTGCTTTAAGTTGCATTTCCAACTTTTATGCTCCGAAAAGACTTTTCAGCCTTAACAGAGTCCAAAAGTGCATTTTGTTGTCAAACACTTAGATTCTATGATTTCCTGCATTTAATGCATCATAGAATACCAGACATTCAAGTTGTACTATATTGTAAGAGTACCTGATGCTCTCATCATGTTTTACTGCTTTAAGTTGCATTTCCAACTTTTATGCTCCGAAAAGACTTTTCAGCCTTAACAGAGTCCAAAAGTGCATTTTGTTGTCAAACACTTAGATTCTATGATTTCCTGCATTTAATGCATCATAGAATACCAGACATTCAAGTTGTACTATATTGTAAGAGTACCTGATGCTCTCATCATGTTTTACTGCTTTAAGTTGCATTTCCAACTTTTATGCTCCGAAAAGACTTTTCAGCCTTAACAGAGTCCAAAAGTGCATTTTGTTGTCAAACACTTAGATTCTATGATTTCCTGCATTTAATGCATCATAGAATACCAGACATTCATGTTTCATTATAATAAAAGAGTACCTGGTGCTCTCATCACGTTTTACTGATTTAAGTTGCATTTCCAACTTTTATGCTCCGAAAAGACTTTTCAGCCTTAACAGAGTCCAAAAGTGCATTTTGTTGTCAAACACTTAGATTCTATGATTTCCTGCATTTAATGCATCATAGAATACCAGACATTCAAGTTGTACTATATTGTAAGAGTACCTGATGCTCTCATCATGTTTTACTGCTTTAAGTTGCATTTCCAACTTTTATGCTCCGAAAAGACTTTTCAGCCTTAACAGAGTCCAAAAGTGCATTTTGTTGTCAAACACTTAGATTCTATGATTTCCTGCATTTAATGCATCATAGAATACCAGACATTCATGTTTCATTATAATAAAAGAGTACGTGGTGCTCTCATCACGTTTTACTGATTTAAGTTGCATTTCCAACTTTTATGCTCCGAAAAGACTTTTCAGCCTTAACAGAGTCCAAAAGTGCATTTTGTTGTCAAACACTTAGACTCTATGATTTCCTGCATTTAATGCATCATAGAATACCAGACATTCAAGTTGTACTATATTGTAAGAGTACCTGATGCTCTCATCATGTTTTACTGCTTTAAGTTGCATTTCCAACTTTTATGCTCCGAAAAGACTTTTCAGCCTTAACAGAGTCCAAAAGTGCATTTTGTTGTCAAACACTTAGATTCTATGATTTCCTGCATTTAATGCATCATAGAATACCAGACATTCAAGTTGTACTATATTGTAAGAGTACCTGATGCTCTCATCATGTTTTACTGCTTTAAGTTGCATTTCCAACTTTTATGCTCCGAAAAGACTTTTCAGCCTTAACAGAGTCCAAAAGTGCATTTTGTTGTCAAACACTTAGATTCTATGATTTCCTACATTTAATCCATGATATAATACCATACATTCAAGTTGTACTATAGTGTCAGAGTCCCTGATGCTCTCATCACGTTTTACTGCTTTTAGTTGCATTTTCAACTTTTATGCTCCGAAAAGACGTTTCAGCCTTAACAGAGTCCAAAAGTGCATTTTGTTGTCAAACACTTAGATTCTATGATTTCCTGCATTTAATTCATCATAGAATACCAGACATTCAAGTTGTACTATAGTGTAAGAGTACCTGATGCTCTCATCACGTTTTACTGCTTTAAGTTACATTTCCGACTTTTATGCTCCGCAAAGAAGTTTCAGCCTCAACAGAGTCCAAAAGTGCATTTTGTTGTCAAACACTTAGATTCTATGATTTCCTACATTTAATCCATGATATAATACCAGACATTCAAGTTGTACTATAGTGTAAGAGTCCCTGATGCTCTCATCACGTTTTACTGCTTTAAGTTACATTTCCAACTTGTATGCTCCGAAAAGACATTTCAGCCTCAACAGAGTCCAAAAGTGCATTTTGTTGTCAAACACTTAGATTGTATGATTTCCTGCATTTATTGCATGATAGAATACCAGCCATTCAAGTTGTACTATAGTGTAAGAGTCCCTGATGCTCTCATCACGTTTTACTGCTTTAAGTTGCATTTCCAACTTTTATGCTCCGAAAAGACGTTTCAGCCTCAACAGAGTCCAAAAGTGCATTTTGTTGTCAAACACTTAGATTCTATGATTTCCTGCATTTAATGCATGATATAATACCAGACATTCAAGTTGTACTATAGTGTAAGAGTCCCTGATGCTCTCATCACGTTTTACTGCTTTAAGTTGCATTTTCAACTTTTATGCTCCGAAAAGACGTTTCAGCCTCAACAGAGTCCAAAAGTGCATTTTGTTGTCAAACACTTAGATTCTATGATTTCCTGCATTTAATGCATGATATAATACCAGACATTCAAGTTGTACTATAGTGTAAGAGTCCCTGATGCTCTCATCACGTTTTACTGCTTTAAGTTGCATTTTCAACTTTTATGCTCCGAAAAGACGTTTCAGCCTTAACAGAGTCCAAAAGTGCATTTTGTTGTCAAACACTTAGGTTCTATGATTTCCTGCATTTAATGCATCATAGAATACCAGCCATTCATGTTTCATTGTAATATAAGAGTACCTGATGCTCTCATCACGTTTTACTGCTTTAAGTTGCATTTCCAACTTTTATGCTCCGAAAAGACGTTTCAGCCTCAACAGAGTCCAAAAGTGCATTTTGTTGTCAAACACTTAGATAGTATGATTTCCTGCATTTAATGCATGATAGAATACCAGACATTCAAGTTGTACTATAGTGTAAGAGTCCCTGATGCTCTCATCACGTTTTACTGCTTTAAGTTGCATTTTCAACTTTTATGCTCCGAAAAGACGTTTCAGCCTTAACAGAGTCCAAAAGTGCATTTTGTTGTCAAACACTTAGGTTCTATGATTTCCTGCATTTAATGCATCATAGAATACCAGCCATTCATGTTTCATTGTAATATAAGAGTACCTGATGCTCTCATCACGTTTTACTGCTTTAAGTTACATTTCCAACTTTTATGCTCCGAAAAGACGTTTCAGCCTCAACAGAGTCCAAAAGTGCATTTTGTTGTCAAACACTTAGATTCTATGATTTCCTGCATTTAATTCATCATAGAATACCAGACATTCAAGTTGTACTATAGTGTAAGAGTACCTGATGCTCTCATCACGTTTTACTGCTTTAAGTTACATTTCCGACTTTTATGCTCCGAAAAGAAGTTTCAGCCTCAACAGAGTCCAAAAGTGCATTTTGTTGTCAAACACTTAGATTCTATGATTTCCTACATTTAATCCATGATATAATACCATACATTCAAGTTGTACTATAGTGTCAGAGTCCCTGATGCTCTCATCACGTTTTACTGCTTTTAGTTGCATTTTCAACTTTTATGCTCCGAAAAGACGTTTCAGCCTTAACAGAGTCCAAAAGTGCATTTTGTTGTCAAACACTTAGATTCTATGATTTCCTGCATTTAATTCATCATAGAATACCAGACATTCAAGTTGTACTATAGTGTAAGAGTACCTGATGCTCTCATCACGTTTTACTGCTTTAAGTTGCATTTCCGACTTTTATGCTCCGCAAAGAAGTTTCAGCCTCAACAGAGTCCAAAAGTGCATTTTGTTGTCAAACACTTAGATTCTATGATTTCCTACATTTAATCCATGATATAATACCAGACATTCAAGTTGTACTATAGTGTAAGAGTCCCTGATGCTCTCATCACGTTTTACTGCTTTTAGTTGCATTTTCAACTTTTATGCTCCGAAAAGACGTTTCAGCCTTAACAGAGTCCAAAAGTGCATTTTGTTGTCAAACACTTAGGTTCTATGATTTCCTGCATTTAATGCATCATAGAATACCAGCCATTCATGTTTCATTGTAATATAAGAGTACCTGATGCTCTCATCACGTTTTACTGCTTTAAGTTGCATTTCCAACTTTTATGCTCCGAAAAGACTTTTCAGCCTTAACAGAGTCCAAAAGTGCATTTTGTTGTCAAACACTTAGATTCTATGATTTCCTGCATTTAATGCATCATAGAATACCAGACATTCAAGTTGTACTATATTGTAAGTGTACCTGATGCTCTCATCATGTTTTACTGCTTTAAGTTGCATTTCCAACTTTTATGCTCCGAAAAGGACTTTTCAGCCTTAACAGAGTCCAAAAGTGCATTTTGTTGTCAAACACTTAGATTCTATGATTTCCTGCATTTAATGCATCATAGAATACCAGACATTCAAGTTGTACTATATTGTAAGAGTACCTGATGCTCTCATCATGTTTTACTGCTTTAAGTTGCATTTCCAACTTTTATGCTCCGAAAAGACTTTTCAGCCTTAACAGAGTCCAAAAGTGCATTTTGTTGTCAAACACTTAGATTCTATGATTTCCTGCATTTAATGCATCATAGAATACCAGACATTCATGTTTCATTATAATAAAAGAGTACCTGGTGCTCTCATCACGTTTTACTGATTTAAGTTGCATTTCCAACTTTTATGCTCCGAAAAGACTTTTCAGCCTTAACAGAGTCCAAAAGTGCATTTTGTTGTCAAACACTTAGATTCTATGATTTCCTGCATTTAATGCATCATAGAATACCAGACATTCAAGTTGTACTATATTGTAAGTGTACCTGATGCTCTCATCATGTTTTACTGCTTTAAGTTGCATTTCCAACTTTTATGCTCCGAAAAGACTTTTCAGCCTTAACAGAGTCCAAAAGTGCATTTTGTTGTCAAACACTTAGATTCTATGATTTCCTGCATTTAATGCATCATAGAATACCAGACATTCAAGTTGTACTATATTGTAAGAGTACCTGATGCTCTCATCATGTTTTACTGCTTTAAGTTGCATTTCCAACTTTTATGCTCCGAAAAGACTTTTCAGCCTTAACAGAGTCCAAAAGTGCATTTTGTTGTCAAACACTTAGATTCTATGATTTCCTGCATTTAATGCATCATAGAATACCAGACATTCAAGTTGTACTATATTGTAAGAGTACCTGATGCTCTCATCATGTTTTACTGCTTTAAGTTGCATTTCCAACTTTTTATGCTCCGAAAAGACTTTTCAGCCTTAACAGAGTCCAAAAGTGCATTTTGTTGTCAAACACTTAGATTCTATGATTTCCTGCATTTAATGCATCATAGAATACCAGACATTCAAGTTGTACTATATTGTAAGAGTACCTGATGCTCTCATCATGTTTTACTGCTTTAAGTTGCATTTCCAACTTTTATGCTCCGAAAAGACTTTTCAGCCTTAACAGAGTCCAAAAGTGCATTTTGTTGTCAAACACTTAGATTCTATGATTTCCTGCATTTAATGCATCATAGAATACCAGACATTCAAGTTGTACTATATTGTAAGAGTACCTGATGCTCTCATCATGTTTTACTGCTTTAAGTTGCATTTCCAACTTTTATGCTCCGAAAAGACTTTTCAGCCTTAACAGAGTCCAAAAGTGCATTTTGTTGTCAAACACTTAGATTCTATGATTTCCTGCATTTAATGCATCATAGATTACCAGACATTCATGTTTCATTATAATAAAAGAGTACCTGGTGCTCTCATCACGTTTTACTGATTTAAGTTGCATTTCCAACTTTTATGCTCCGAAAAGACTTTTCAGCCTTAACAGAGTCCAAAAGTGCATTTTGTTGTCAAACACTTAGATTCTATGATTTCCTGCATTTAATGCATCATAGAATACCAGACATTCAAGTTGTACTATATTGTAAGAGTACCTGATGCTCTCATCATGTTTTACTGCTTTAAGTTGCATTTCCAACTTTTATGCTCCGAAAAGACTTTTCAGCCTTAACAGAGTCCAAAAGTGCATTTTGTTGTCAAACACTTAGATTCTATGATTTCCTGCATTTAATGCATCATAGAATACCAGACATTTAAGTTGTACTATATTGTAAGAGTACCTGATGCTCTCATCACGTTTTACTGCTTTAAGTTGCATTTCCAACTTTTATGCTCCGAAAAGACTTTTCAGCCTTAACAGAGTCCAAAAGTGCATTTTGTTGTCAAACACTTAGATTCTATGATTTCCTGCATTTAATGCATCATAGAATACCAGACATTCAAGTTGTACTATATTGTAAGAGTACCTGATGCTCTCATCATGTTTTACTGCTTTAAGTTGCATTTCCAACTTTTATGCTCCGAAAAGACTTTTCAGCCTTAACAGAGTCCAAAAGTGCATTTTGTTGTCAAACACTTAGATTCTATGATTTCCTGCATTTAATGCATCATAGAATACCAGACATTCAAGTTGTACTATATTGTAAGAGTACCTGATGCTCTCATCATGTTTTACTGCTTTAAGTTGCATTTCCAACTTTTATGCTCCGAAAAGACTTTTCAGCCTTAACAGAGTCCAAAAGTGCATTTTGTTGTCAAACACTTAGATTTCTATGATTTCCTGCATTTAATGCATCATAGAATACCAGACATTCATGTTTCATTATAATAAAAGAGTACCTGGTGCTCTCATCACGTTTTACTGATTTAAGTTGCATTTCCAACTTTTATGCTCCGAAAAGACTTTTCAGCCTTAACAGAGTCCAAAAGTGCATTTTGTTGTCAAACACTTAGATTCTATGATTTCCTGCATTTAATGCATCATAGAATACCAGACATTCAAGTTGTACTATATTGTAAGAGTACCTGATGCTCTCATCATGTTTTACTGCTTTAAGTTGCATTTCCAACTTTTATGCTCCGAAAAGACTTTTCAGCCTTAACAGAGTCCAAAAGTGCATTTTGTTGTCAAACACTTAGATTCTATGATTTTCCTGCATTTAATGCATCATAGAATACCAGACATTCAAGTTGTACTATATTGTAAGAGTACCTGATGCTCTCATCATGTTTTACTGCTTTAAGTTGCATTTCCAACTTTTATGCTCCGAAAAGACTTTTCAGCCTTAACAGAGTCCAAAAGTGCATTTTGTTGTCAAACACTTAGATTCTATGATTTCCTGCATTTAATGCATCATAGAATACCAGACATTCAAGTTGTACTATATTGTAAGAGTACCTGATGCTCTCATCATGTTTTACTGCTTTAAGTTGCATTTCCAACTTTTATTGCTCCGAAAAGACTTTTCAGCCTTAACAGAGTCCAAAAGTGCATTTTGTTGTCAAACACTTAGATTCTATGATTTCCTGCATTTAATGCATCATAGAATACCAGACATTCAAGTTGTACTATATTGTAAGAGTACCTGATGCTCTCATCATGTTTTACTGCTTTAAGTTGCATTTCCAACTTTTATGCTCCGAAAAGACTTTTCAGCCTTAACAGAGTCCAAAAGTGCATTTTGTTGTCAAACACTTAGATTCTATGATTTCCTGCATTTAATGCATCATAGAATACCAGACATTCAAGTTGTACTATATTGTAAGAGTACCTGATGCTCTCATCATGTTTTACTGCTTTAAGTTGCATTTCCAACTTTTATGCTCCGAAAAGACTTTTCAGCCTTAACAGAGTCCAAAAGTGCATTTTGTTGTCAAACACTTAGATTCTATGATTTCCTGCATTTAATGCATCATAGATTACCAGACATTCATGTTTCATTATAATAAAAGAGTACCTGGTGCTCTCATCACGTTTTACTGATTTAAGTTGCATTTCCAACTTTTATGCTCCGAAAAAGACTTTTCAGCCTTAACAGAGTCCAAAAGTGCATTTTGTTGTCAAACACTTAGATTCTATGATTTCCTGCATTTAATGCATCATAGAATACCAGACATTCAAGTTGTACTATATTGTAAGAGTACCTGATGCTCTCATCATGTTTTACTGCTTTAAGTTGCATTTCCAACTTTTATGCTCCGAAAAGACTTTTCAGCCTTAACAGAGTCCAAAAGTGCATTTTGTTGTCAAACACTTAGATTCTATGATTTCCTGCATTTAATGCATCATAGAATACCAGACATTCAAGTTGTACTATATTGTAAGAGTACCTGATGCTCTCATCATGTTTTACTGCTTTAAGTTGCATTTCCAACTTTTATGCTCCGAAAAGACTTTTCAGCCTTAACAGAGTCCAAAAGTGCATTTTGTTGTCAAACACTTAGATTCTATGATTTCCTGCATTTAATGCATCATAGAATACCAGACATTCATGTTTCATTATAATAAAAGAGTACCTGGTGCTCTCATCACGTTTTACTGATTTAAGTTGCATTTCCAACTTTTATGCTCCGAAAAGACTTTTCAGCCTTAACAGAGTCCAAAAGTGCATTTTGTTGTCAAACACTTAGATTCTATGATTTCCTGCATTTAATGCATCATAGAATACCAGACATTCAAGTTGTACTATATTGTAAGAGTACCTGATGCTCTCATCATGTTTTACTGCTTTAAGTTGCATTTCCAACTTTTATGCTCCGAAAAGACTTTCAGCCTTAACAGAGTCCAAAAGTGCATTTTGTTGTCAAACACTTAGATTCTATGATTTCCTGCATTTAATGCATCATAGAATACCAGACATTTAAGTTGTACTATATTGTAAGAGTACCTGATGCTCTCATCACGTTTTACTGCCTTTAAGTTGCATTTCCAACTTTTATGCTCCGAAAAGACTTTTCAGCCTTAACAGAGTCCAAAAGTGCATTTTGTTGTCAAACACTTAGATTCTATGATTTCCTGCATTTAATGCATCATAGAATACCAGACATTCAAGTTGTACTATATTGTAAGAGTACCTGATGCTCTTATCATGTTTTACTGCTTTAAGTTGCATTTCCAACTTTTATGCTCCGAAAGACTTTTCCAGCCTTAACAGAGTCCAAAAGTGCATTTTGTTGTCAAACACTTAGATTCTATGATTTCCTGCATTTAATGCATCATAGAATACCAGACATTCAAGTTGTACTATATTGTAAGAGTACCTGATGCTCTCATCATGTTTTACTGCTTTAAGTTGCATTTCCAACTTTTATGCTCCGAAAAGACTTTTCAGCCTTAACAGAGTCCAAAAGTGCATTTTGTTGTCAAACACTTAGATTCTATGATTTCCTGCATTTAATGCATCATAGAATACCAGACATTCAAGTTGTACTATATTGTAAGAGTACCTGATGCTCTCATCATGTTTTACTGCTTTAAGTTGCATTTCCAACTTTTATGCTCTGAAAAGACTTTTCAGCCTTAACAGAGTCCAAAAGTGCATTTTGTTGTCAAACACTTAGATTCTATGATTTCCTGCATTTAATGCATCATAGAATACCAGACATTCATGTTTCATTATAATAAAAGAGTACCTGGTGCTCTCATCACGTTTTACTGATTTAAGTTGCATTTCCAACTTTTATGCTCCGAAAAGACTTTTTCAGCCTTAACAGAGTCCAAAAGTGCATTTTGTTGTCAAACACTTAGATTCTATGATTTCCTGCATTTAATGCATCATAGAATACCAGACATTCAAGTTGTACTATATTGTAAGAGTACCTGATGCTCTCATCATGTTTTACTGCTTTAAGTTGCATTTCCAACTTTTATGCTCCGAAAAGACTTTTCAGCCTTAACAGAGTCCGAAAGTGCATTTTGTTGTCAAACACTTAGATTCTATGATTTCCTGCATTTAATGCATCATAGAATACCAGACATTTAAGTTGTACTATATTGTAAGAGTACCTGATGCTCTCATCACGTTTTACTGCTTTAAGTTGCATTTCCAACTTTTATGCTCCGAAAAGACTTTTCAGCCTTAACAGAGTCCAAAAGTGCATTTTGTTGTCAAACACTTAGATTCTATGATTTCCTGCATTTAATGCATCATAGAATACCAGACATTCAAGTTGTACTATATTGTAAGAGTACCTGATGCTCTCATCATGTTTTTACTGCTTTAAGTTGCATTTCCAACTTTTATGCTCCGAAAAGACTTTTCAGCCTTAACAGAGTCCAAAAGTGCATTTTGTTGTCAAACACTTAGATTCTATGATTTCCTGCATTTAATGCATCATAGAATACCAGACATTCATGTTTCATTATAATAAAAGAGTACCTGGTGCTCTCATCACGTTTTACTGATTTAAGTTGCATTTCCAACTTTTATGCTCCGAAAAGACTTTTCAGCCTTAACAGAGTCCAAAAGTGCATTTTGTTGTCAAACACTTAGATTCTATGATTTCCTGCATTTAATGCATCATAGAATACCAGACATTCAAGTTGTACTATATTGTAAGAGTACCTGATGCTCTCATCATGTTTTACTGCTTTAAGTTGCATTTCCAACTTTTATGCTCCGAAAAGACTTTTCAGCCTTAACAGAGTCCAAAAGTGCATTTTGTTGTCAAACACTTAGATTCTATGATTTCCTGCATTTAATGCATCATAGAATACCATACATTCAAGTTGTACTATATTGTAAGAGTACCTGATGCTCTCATCATGTTTTACTGCTTTAAGTTGCATTTCCAACTTTTATGCTCCGAAAAGACTTTTCAGCCTTAACAGAGTCCGAAAGTGCATTTTGTTGTCAAACACTTAGATTCTATGATTTCCTGCATTTAATGCATCATAGAATACCAGACATTTAAGTTGTACTATATTGTAAGAGTACCTGATGCTCTCATCACGTTTTACTGCTTTAAGTTGCATTTCCAACTTTTATGCTCCGAAAAAGACTTTTCAGCCTTAACAGAGTCCAAAAGTGCATTTTGTTGTCAAACACTTAGATTCTATGATTTCCTGCATTTAATGCATCATAGAATACCAGACATTCAAGTTGTACTATATTGTAAGAGTACCTGATGCTCTCATCATGTTTTAGTGCTTTAAGTTGCATTTCCAACTTTTATGCTCCGAAAAGACTTTTCAGCCTTAACAGAGTCCGAAAGTGCATTTTGTTGTCAAACACTTAGATTCTATGATTTCCTGCATTTAATGCATCATAGAATACCAGACATTTAAGTTGTACTATATTGTAAGAGTACCTGGTTGCTCTCATCACGTTTTACTGCTTTAAGTTGCATTTCCAACTTTTATGCTCCGAAAAGACTTTTCAGCCTTAACAGAGTCCAAAAGTGCATTTTGTTGTCAAACACTTAGATTCTATGATTTCCTGCATTTAATGCATTATAGAATACCAGACATTCAAGTTGTACTATATTGTAAGAGTACCTGATGCTCTCATCACGTTTTACTGCTTTAAGTTGCATTTCCAACTTTTATGCTCCGAAAAGACTTTTCAGCCTTAACAGAGTCCAAAAGTGCATTTTGTTGTCAAACACTTAGATTCTATGATTTCCTGCATTTAATGCATCATAGAATACCAGACATTCAAGTTGTACTATATTGTAAGAGTACCTGATGCTCTCATCATGTTTTACTGCTTTAAGTTGCATTTCCAACTTTTATGCTCCGAAAAGACTTTTCAGCCTTAACAGAGTCCAAAAGTGCATTTTGTTGTCAAACACTTAGATTCTATGATTTCCTGCATTTAATGCATCATAGAATACCAGACATTCAAGTTGTACTATATTGTAAGAGTACCTGATGCTCTCATCATGTTTTACTGCTTTAAGTTGCATTTCCAACTTTTATGCTCCGAAAAGACTTTTCAGCCTTAACAGAGTCCAAAAGTGCATTTTGTTGTCAAACACTTAGATTCTATGATTTCCTGCATTTAATGCATCATAGAATACCAGACATTCGTGTTTCATTATAATAAAAGAGTACCTGGTGCTCTCATCACGTTTTACTGATTTAAGTTGCATTTCTAACTTTTATGCGCCGAAAAGACTTTTCAGCCTTAACAGAGTCCAAAAGTGCATTTTGTTGTCAAACACTTAGATTCTATGATTTCCTGCATTTAATGCATCATAGAATACCAGACATTTAAGTTGTACTATATTGTAAGAGTACCTGATGCTCTCATCACGTTTTACTGATTTAAGTTGCATTTCCAACTTTTATGCTCCGAAAAGACTTTTCAGCCTTAACAGAGTCCAAAAGTGCATTTTGTTGTCAAACACTTAGATTCTATGATTTCCTGCATTTAATGCATCATAGAATACCAGACATTCAAGTTGTACTATATTGTAAGAGTACCTGATGCTCTCATCACGTTTTACTGCTTTAAGTTGCATTTCCAACTTTTATGCTCCGAAAAGACTTTTCAGCCTTAACAGAGTCCAAAAGTGCATTTTGTTGTCAAACACTTAGATTCTATGATTTCCTGCATTTAATGCATCATAGAATACCAGACATTCAAGTTGTACTATATTGTAAGAGTACCTGATGCTCTCATCATGTTTTACTGCTTTAAGTTGCATTTCCAACTTTTATGCTCCGAAAAGACTTTTCCAGCCTTAACAGAGTCCAAAAGTGCATTTTGTTGTCAAACACTTAGATTCTATGATTTCCTGCATTTAATGGATCATAGAATACCAGACATTCAAGTTGTACTATATTGTAAGAGTACCTGATGCTCTCATCATGTTTTACTGCTTTAAGTTGCATTTCCAACTTTTATGCTCCGAAAAGACTTTTCAGCCTTAACAGAGTCCAAAAGTGCATTTTGTTGTCAAACACTTAGATTCTATGATTTCCTGCATTTAATGCATCATAGAATACCAGACATTCAAGTTGTACTATATTGTAAGAGTACCTGATGCTCTCATCATGTTTTACTGCTTTAAGTTGCATTTCCAACTTTTATGCTCCGAAAAGACTTTTCAGCCTTAACAGAGTCCAAAAGTGCATTTTGTTGTCAAACACTTAGATTCTATGATTCCTGCATTTAATGCATCATAGAATACCAGACATTTAAGTTGTACTATATTGTAAGAGTACCTGATGCTCTCATCACGTTTTACTGCTTTAAGTTGCATTTCCAACTTTTATGCTCCGAAAAGACTTTTCAGCCTTAACAGAGTCCAAAAGTGCATTTTGTTGTCAAACACTTAGATTCTATGATTTCCTGCATTTAATGCATCATAGAATACCAGACATTCAAGTTGTACTATATTGTAAGAGTACCTGATGCTCTCATCACGTTTTACTGCTTCAAGTTGCATTTCCAACTTTTATGCTCCGAAAAGACTTTTCAGCCTTAACAGAGTCCAAAGTGCATTTTGTTGTCAAACACTTAGATTCTATGATTTCCTGCATTTAATGCATCATAGAATACCAGACATTCATGTTTCATTATAATAAAAGAGTACCTGGTGCTCTCATCACGTTTTACTGATTTAAGTTGCATTTCCAACTTTTATGCTCCGAAAAGACTTTTCAGCCTTAACAGAGTCCAAAAGTGCATTTTGTTGTCAAACACTTAGATTCTATGATTTCCTGCATTTAATGCATCATAGAATACCAGACATTCATGTTTCATTATAATAAAAGAGTACCTGGTGCTCTCATCACGTTTTACTGATTTAAGTTGCATTTCCAACTTTTATGCTCCGAAAAGACTTTTCAGCCTTAACAGAGTCCAAAAGTGCATTTTGTTGTCAAACACTTAGATTATATGATTTCCTGCATTTAATGCATCATAGAATACCAGACAATCAAGTTGTACTACATTGTAAGAGTACCTGATGCTCTCATCATGTTTTACTGCTTTAAGTTGCATTTCCAACTTTTATGCTCCGAAAAGACTTTTCAGCCTTAACAGAGTCCAAAAGTGCATTTTGTTGTCAAACACTTAGATTCTATGATTTCCTGCATTTAATGCATCACAGAATACCAGACATTCAAGTTGTACTACATTGTAAGAGTACCTGATGCTCTCATCATGTTTTACTGCTTTAAGTTGCATTTCCAACTTGTATGCTCCGAAAAGACTTTTCAGCCTTAACAGAGTCCAAAAGTGCATTTTGTTGTCAAACACTTAGATTCTATGATTTCCTGCATTTAATGCATCATAGAATACCAGACATTTAAGTTGTACTATATTGTAAGAGTACCTGATGCTCTCATCACGTTTTACTGCTTTAAGTTGCATTTCCAACTTTTATGCTCCGAAAAGACTTTTCAGCCTTAACAGAGTCCAAAAGTGCATTTTGTTGTCAAACACTTAGATTCTATGATTTCCTGCATTTAATGCATCATACAATACCAGACATTCAAGTTGTACTATATTGTAAGAGTACCTGATGCTCTCATCATGTTTTACTGCTTTAAGTTGCATTTCCAACTTTTATGCTCTGAAAAGACTTTTCAGCCTTAACAGAGTCCAAAAGTGCATTTTGTTGTCAAACACTTAGATTCTATGATTTCCTGCATTTAATGCATCATAGAATACCAGACATTTAAGTTGTACTATATTGTAAGAGTACCTGATACTCTCATCACGTTTTACTGCTTTAAGTTGCATTTCCAACTTTTATGCTCCGAAAAGACTTTTCAGCCTTAACAGAGTCCAAAAGTGCATTTTGTTGTCAAACACTTAGATTCTATGATTTCCTGCATTTAATGGATCATAGAATACCAGACATTCAAGTTGTACTATATTGTAAGAGTACCTGATGCTCTCATCATGTTTTACTGCTTTAAGTTGCATTTCTAACTTTTATGCTCCGAAAAGACTTTTCAGCCTTAACAGAGTCCAAAAGTGCATTTTGTTGTCAAACACTTAGATTCTATGATTTCCTGCATTTAATGCATCATAGAATACCAGACATTCATGTTTCATTATAATAAAAGAGTACCTGGTGCTCTCATCACGTTTTACTGATTTAAGTTGCATTTCCAACTTTTATGCTCCGAAAAGACTTTTCAGCCTTAACAGAGTCCAAAAGTGCATTTTGTTGTCAAACACTTAGATTCTATGATTTCCTGCATTTAATGCATCATAGAATACCAGACATTTAAGTTGTACTATATTGTAAGAGTACCTGATGCTCTCATCACGTTTTACTGCTTTAAGTTGCATTTCCAACTTTTATGCTCCGAAAAGACTTTTCAGCCTTAACAGAGTCCAAAAGTGCATTTTGTTGTCAAACACTTAGATTCTATGATTTCCTGCATTTAATGCATCATAGAATACCAGACATTCATGTTTCATTATAATAAAAGAGTACCTGGTGCTCTCATCACGTTTTACTGATTTAAGTTGCATTTCCAACTTTTATGCTCCGAAAAGACTTTTCAGCCTTAACAGAGTCCAAAAGTGCATTTTGTTGTCAAACACTTAGATTCTATGATTTCCTGCATTTAATGCATCATAGAATACCAGACATTCAGTACTATATTGTAAGAGTACCTGATGCTCTCATCATGTTTTACTGCTTTAAGTTGCATTTCCAACTTTTATGCTCCGAAAAGACTTTTCAGCCTTAACAGAGTCCAAAAGTGCATTTTGTTGTCAAACACTTAGATTCTATGATTTCCTGCATTTAATGCATCATAGAATACCAGACATTCAAGTTGTACTATATTGTAAGAGTACCTGATGCTCTCATCATGTTTTACTGCTTTAAGTTGCATTTCCAACTTTTATGCTCCGAAAAGACTTTTCAGCCTTAACAGAGTCCAAAAGTGCATTTTGTTGTCAAACACTTAGATTCTATGATTTCCTGCATTTAATGCATCATAGAATACCAGACATTCAAGTTGTACTATATTGTAAGAGTACCTGATGCTCTCATCATGTTTTACTGCTTTAAGTTGCATTTCCAACTTTTATGCTCCGAAAAGACTTTTCAGCCTTAACAGAGTCCAAAAGTGCATTTTGTTGTCAAACACTTAGATTCTATGATTTCCTGCATTTAATGCATCATAGAATACCAGACATTCAAGTTGTACTATATTGTAAGAGTACCTGATGCTCTCATCATGTTTTACTGCTTTAAGTTGCATTTCCAACTTTTATGCTCCGAAAAGACTTTTCAGCCTTAACAGAGTCCAAAAGTGCATTTTGTTGTCAAACACTTAGATTCTATGATTTCCTGCATTTAATGCATCATAGAATACCAGACATTCATGTTTCATTATAATAAAAGAGTACCTGGTGCTCTCATCACGTTTTACTGCTTTAAGTTGCATTTCTAACTTTTATGCTCCGAAAAGACTTTTCAGCCTTAACAGAGTCCAAAAGTGCATTTTGTTGTCAAACACTTAGATTCTATGATTTCCTGCATTTAATGCATCATAGAATACCAGACATTCAAGTTGTACTACATTGTAAGAGTACCTGATGCTCTCATCATGTTTTACTGCTTTAAGTTGCATTTCCAACTTTTATGCTCCGAAAAGACTTTTCAGCCTTAACAGAGTCCAAAAGTGCATTTTGTTGTCAAACACTTAGATTCTATGATTTCCTGCATTTAATGCATCATAGAATACCAGACATTCAAGTTGTACTATATTGTAAGAGTACCTGATGCTCTCATCATGTTTTACTGCTTTAAGTTGCATTTCCAACTTTTATGCTCCGAAAAGACTTTTCAGCCTTAACAGAGTCCAAAAGTGCATTTTGTTGTCAAACACTTAGATTCTATGATTTCCTGCATTTAATGCATCATAGAATCCCAGACATTCAAGTTGTACTATATTGTAAGAGTACCTGATGCTCTCATCATGTTTTACTGCTTTAAGTTGCATTTCCAACTTTTATGCTCCGAAAAGACTTTTCAGCCTTAACAGAGTCCAAAAGTGCATTTTGTTGTCAAACACTTAGATTCTATGATTTCCTGCATTTAATGCATCATAGAATACCAGACATTCATGTTTCATTATAATAAAAGAGTACCTGGTGCTCTCATCACGTTTTACTGATTTAAGTTGCATTTCTAACTTTTATGCGCCGAAAAGACTTTTCAGCCTTAACAGAGTCCAAAAGTGCATTTTGTTGTCAAACACTTAGATTCTATGATTTCCTGCATTTAATGCATCATAGAATACCAGACATTCAAGTTGTACTATATTGTAAGAGTACCTGATGCTCTCATCATGTTTTACTGCTTTAAGTTGCATTTCCAACTTTTATGCTCCGAAAAGACTTTTCAGCCTTAACAGAGTCCAAAAGTGCATTTTGTTGTCAAACACTTAGATTATATGATTTCCTGCATTTAATGCATCATAGAATACCAGACATTCAAGTTGTACTATATTGTAAGAGTACCTGATGCTCTCATCCTGTTTTACTGCTTTAAGTTGCATTTCCAACTTTTATGCTCCGAAAAGACTTTTCAGCCTTAACAGAGTCCAAAAGTGCATTTTGTTGTCAAACACTTAGATTCTATGATTTCCTGCATTTAATGCATCATAGAATACCAGACATTCAAGTTGTACTATATTGTAAGAGTACCTGATGCTCTCATCATGTTTTACTGCTTTAAGTTGCATTTCCAACTTTTATGCTCCGAAAAGACTTTTCAGCCTTAACAGAGTCCAAAAGTGCATTTTGTTGTCAAACACTTAGATTCTATGATTTCCTGCATTTAATACATCATAGAATACCAGACATTCGTGTTTCATTATAATAAAAGAGTACCTGGTGCTCTCATCACGTTTTACTGATTTAAGTTGCATTTCCAACTTTTATGCTCCGAAAAGACTTTTCAGCCTTAACAGAGTCCAAAAGTGCATTTTGTTGTCAAACACTTAGATTCTATGATTTCCTGCATTTAATGCATCATAGAATACCAGACATTCAAGTTGTACTACATTGTAAGAGTACCTGATGCTCTCATCATGTTTTACTGCTTTAAGTTGCATTTCCAACTTTTATGCTCCGAAAAGGCTTTTCAGCCTTAACAGAGTCCAAAAGTGCATTTTGTTGTCAAACACTTAGATTCTATGATTTCCTGCATTTAATGCATCATAGAATACCAGACATTCATGTTTCATTATAATAAAAGAGTACCTGGTGCTCTCATCACGTTTTACTGATTTAAGTTGCATTTCTAACTTTTATGCGCCGAAAAGACTTTTCAGCCTTAACAGAGTCCAAAAGTGCATTTTGTTGTCAAACACTTAGATTCTATGATTTCCTGCATTTAATGCATCATAGAATACCAGACATTCAAGTTGTACTATATTGTAAGAGTACCTGATGCTCTCATCATGTTTTACTGCTTTAAGTTGCATTTCCAACTTTTATGCTCCGAAAAGACTTTTCAGCCTTAACAGAGTCCAAAAGTGCATTTTGTTGTCAAACACTTAGATTATATGATTTCCTGCATTTAATGCATCATAGAATACCAGACATTCAAGTTGTACTATATTGTAAGAGTACCTGATGCTCTCATCCTGTTTTACTGCTTTAAGTTGCATTTCCAACTTTTATGCTCCGAAAAGACTTTTCAGCCTTAACAGAGTCCAAAAGTGCATTTTGTTGTCAAACACTTAGATTCTATGATTTCCTGCATTTAATGCATCATAGAATACCAGACATTCAAGTTGTACTACATTGTAAGAGTACCTGATGCTCTCATCATGTTTTACTGCTTTAAGTTGCATTTCCAACTTTTATGCTCCGAAAAGACTTTTCAGCCTTAACAGAGTCCAAAAGTGCATTTTGTTGTCAAACACTTAGATTCTATGATTTCCTGCATTTAATGCATCATAGAATACCAGACATTCAAGTTGTACTATATTGTAAGAGTACCTGATGCTCTCATCATGTTTTACTGCTTTAAGTTGCATTTCCAACTTTTATGCTCCGAAAAGACTTTTCAGCCTTAACAGAGTCCAAAAGTGCATTTTGTTGTCAAACACTTAGATTCTATGATTTCCTGCATTTAATGCATCATAGAATACCAGACATTCATGTTTCATTATAATAAAAGAGTACCTGGTGCTCTCATCACGTTTTACTGATTTAAGTTGCATTTCTAACTTTTATGCGCCGAAAAGACTTTTCAGCCTTAACAGAGTCCAAAAGTGCATTTTGTTGTCAAACACTTAGATTCTATGATTTCCTGCATTTAATGCATCATAGAATACCAGACATTCATGTTTCATTATAATAAAAGAGTACCTGGTGCTCTCATCACGTTTTACTGATTTAAGTTGCATTTCTAACTTTTATGCGCCGAAAAGACTTTTCAGCCTTAACAGAGTCCAAAAGTGCATTTTGTTGTCAAACACTTAGATTCTATGATTTCCTGCATTTAATGCATCATAGAATACCAGACATTCAAGTTGTACTATATTGTAAGAGTACCTGATGCTCTCATCATGTTTTACTGCTTTAAGTTGCATTTCCAACTTTTATGCTCCGAAAAGACTTTTCAGCCTTAACAGAGTCCAAAAGTGCATTTTGTTGTCAAACACTTAGATTCTATGATTTCCTGCATTTAATGCATCATAGAATACCAGACATTCATGTTTCATTATAATGAAAGAGTACCTGGTGCTCTCATCACGTTTTACTGCTTTAAGTTGCATTTCTAACTTTTATGCTCCGAAAAGACTTTTCAGCCTTAACAGAGTCCAAAAGTGCATTTTGTTGTCAAACACTTAGATTCTATGATTTCCTGCATTTAATGCATCATAGAATACCAGACATTCAAGTTGTACTATATTGTAAGAGTACCTGATGCTCTCATCATGTTTTACTGCTTTAAGTTGCATTTCCAACTTTTATGCTCCGAAAAGACTTTTCAGCCTTAACAGAGTCCAAAAGTGCATTTTGTTGTCAAACACTTAGATTCTATGATTTCCTGCATTTAATGCATCATAGAATACCAGACATTCAAGTTGTACTATATTGTAAGAGTACCTGATGCTCTCATCATGTTTTACTGCTTTAAGTTGCATTTCCAACTTTTATGCTCCGAAAAGACTTTTCAGCCTTAACAGAGTCCAAAAGTGCATTTTGTTGTCAAACACTTAGATTCTATGATTTCCTGTATTTAATGCATCATAGAATACCAGACATTCATGTTTCATTATAATAAAAGAGTGCCTGGTGCTCTCATCACGTTTTACTGCTTTAAGTTGCATTTCCAACTTTTATGCTCCGAAAAGACTTTTCAGCCTTAACAGAGTCCAAAAGTGCATTTTGTTGTCAAACACTTAGATTCTATGATTTCCTGCATTTAATGCATCATAGAATACCAGACATTCAAGTTGTACTACATTGTAAGAGTACCTGATGCTCTCATCATGTTTTACTGCTTTAAGTTGCATTTCCAACTTTTATGCTCCGAAAAGACTTTTCAGCCTTAACAGAGTCCAAAAGTGCATTTTGTTGTCAAACACTTAGATTCTATGATTTCCTGCATTTAATGCATCATAGAATACCAGACATTCAAGTTGTACTACATTGTAAGAGTACCTGATGCTCTCATCATGTTTTACTGCTTTAAGTTGCATTTCCAACTTTTATGCTCCGAAAAGACTTTTCAGCCTTAACAGAGTCCAAAAGTGCATTTTGTTGTCAAACACTTAGATTCTATGATTTCCTGCATTTAATGCATCATAGAATACCAGACATTCATGTTTCATTATAATAAAAGAGTACCTGGTGCTCTCATCACGTTTTACTGATTTAAGTTGCATTTCTAACTTTTATGCGCCGAAAAGACTTTTCAGCCTTAACAGAGTCCAAAAGTGCATTTTGTTGTCAAACACTTAGATTCTATGATTTCCTGCATTTAATGCATCATAGAATACCAGACATTCAAGTTGTACTATATTGTAAGAGTACCTGATGCTCTCATCATGTTTTACTGCTTTAAGTTGCATTTCCAACTTTTATGCTCCGAAAAGACTTTTCAGCCTTAACAGAGTCCAAAAGTGCATTTTGTTGTCAAACACTTAGATTCTATGATTTCCTGCATTTAATGCATCATAGAATACCAGACATTCATGTTTCATTATAATGAAAGAGTACCTGGTGCTCTCATCACGTTTTACTGCTTTAAGTTGCATTTCTAACTTTTATGCTCCGAAAAGACTTTTCAGCCTTAACAGAGTCCAAAAGTGCATTTTGTTGTCAAACACTTAGATTATATGATTTCCTGCATTTAATGCATCATAGAATACCAGACATTCAAGTTGTACTATATTGTAAGAGTACCTGATGCTCTCATCATGTTTTACTGCTTTAAGTTGCATTTCCAACTTTTATGCTCCGAAAAGACTTTTCAGCCTTAACAGAGTCCAAAAGTGCATTTTGTTGTCAAACACTTAGATTCTATGATTTCCTGCATTTAATGCATCATAGAATACCAGACATTCAAGTTGTACTATATTGTAAGAGTACCTGATGCTCTCATCATGTTTTACTGCTTTAAGTTGCATTTCCAACTTTTATGCTCCGAAAAGACTTTTCAGCCTTAACAGAGTCCAAAAGTGCATTTTGTTGTCAAACACTTAGATTCTATGATTTCCTGTATTTAATGCATCATAGAATACCAGACATTCATGTTTCATTATAATAAAAGAGTACCTGGTGCTCTCATCACGTTTTACTGCTTTAAGTTGCATTTCCAACTTTTATGCTCCGAAAAGACTTTTCAGCCTTAACAGAGTCCAAAAGTGCATTTTGTTGTCAAACACTTAGATTCTATGATTTCCTGCATTTAATGCATCATAGAATACCAGACATTCAAGTTGTACTACATTGTAAGAGTACCTGATGCTCTCATCATGTTTTACTGCTTTAAGTTGCATTTCCAACTTTTATGCTCCGAAAAGACTTTTCAGCCTTAACAGAGTCCAAAAGTGCATTTTGTTGTCAAACACTTAGATTCTATGATTTCCTGCATTTAATGCATCATAGAATACCAGACATTCAAGTTGTACTACATTGTAAGAGTACCTGATGCTCTCATCATGTTTTACTGCTTTAAGTTGCATTTCCAACTTTTATGCTCCGAAAAGACTTTTCAGCCTTAACAGAGTCCAAAAGTGCATTTTGTTGTCAAACACTTAGATTCTATGATTTCCTGCATTTAATGCATCATAGAATACCAGACATTCAAGTTGTACTATATTGTAAGAGTACCTGATGCTCTCATCATGTTTTACTGCTTTAAGTTGCATTTCCAACTTTTATGCTCCGAAAAGACTTTTAAGCCTTAACAGAGTCCAAAAGTGCATTTTGTTGTCAAACACTTAGAGTCTATGATTTCCTGCATTTAATGCATCATAGAATACCAGACATTCATGTTTCATTATAATAAAAGAGTACCTGGTGCTCTCATCACGTTTTACTGATTTAAGTTGCATTTCTAACTTTTATGCGCCGAAAAGACTTTTCAGCCTTAACAGAGTCCAAAAGTGCATTTTGTTGTCAAACACTTAGATTCTATGATTTCCTGCATTTAATGCATCATAGAATACCAGACATTCAAGTTGTACTATATTGTAAGAGTACCTGGTGCTCTCATCATGTTTTACTGCTTTAAGTTGCATTTCCAACTTTTATGCTCCGAAAAGACTTTTCAGCCTTAACAGAGTCCAAAAGTGCATTTTGTTGTCAAACACTTAGATTCTATGATTTCCTGCATTTAATACATCATAGAATACCAGACATTCGTGTTTCATTATAATAAAAGAGTACCTGGTGCTCTCATCACGTTTTACTGATTTAAGTTGCATTTCCAACTTTTATGCTCCGAAAAGACTTTTCAGCCTTAACAGAGTCCAAAAGTGCATTTTGTTGTCAAACACTTAGATTCTATGATTTCCTGCATTTAATGCATCATAGAATACCAGACATTCAAGTTGTACTACATTGTAAGAGTACCTGATGCTCTCATCATGTTTTACTGCTTTAAGTTGCATTTCCAACTTTTATGCTCCGAAAAGACTTTTCAGCCTTAACAGAGTCCAAAAGTGCATTTTGTTGTCAAACACTTAGATTCTATGATTTCCTGCATTTAATGCATCATAGAATACCAGACATTCATGTTTCATTATAATAAAAGAGTACCTGGTGCTCTCATCACGTTTTACTGATTTAAGTTGCATTTCTAACTTTTATGCGCCGAAAAGACTTTTCAGCCTTAACAGAGTCCAAAAGTGCATTTTGTTGTCAAACACTTAGATTCTATGATTTCCTGCATTTAATGCATCATAGAATACCAGACATTCAAGTTGTACTATATTGTAAGAGTACCTGATGCTCTCATCATGTTTTACTGCTTTAAGTTGCATTTCCAACTTTTATGCTCCGAAAAGACTTTTCAGCCTTAACAGAGTCCAAAAGTGCATTTTGTTGTCAAACACTTAGATTCTATGATTTCCTGCATTTAATGCATCATAGAATACCAGACATTCATGTTTCATTATAATGAAAGAGTACCTGGTGCTCTCATCACGTTTTACTGCTTTAAGTTGCATTTCTAACTTTTATGCTCCGAAAAGACTTTTCAGCCTTAACAGAGTCCAAAAGTGCATTTTGTTGTCAAACACTTAGATTATATGATTTCCTGCATTTAATGCATCATAGAATACCAGACATTCAAGTTGTACTATATTGTAAGAGTACCTGATGCTCTCATCATGTTTTACTGCTTTAAGTTGCATTTCCAACTTTTATGCTCCGAAAAGACTTTTCAGCCTTAACAGAGTCCAAAAGTGCATTTTGTTGTCAAACACTTAGATTCTATGATTTCCTGCATTTAATGCATCATAGAATACCAGACATTCAAGTTGTACTATATTGTAAGAGTACCTGATGCTCTCATCATGTTTTACTGCTTTAAGTTGCATTTCCAACTTTTATGCTCCGAAAAGACTTTTCAGCCTTAACAGAGTCCAAAAGTGCATTTTGTTGTCAAACACTTAGATTCTATGATTTCCTGCATTTAATGCATCATAGAATACCAGACATTCATGTTTCATTATAATAAAAGAGTACCTGGTGCTCTCATCACGTTTTACTGATTTAAGTTGCATTCCTAACTTTTATGCGCCGAAAAGACTTTTCAGCCTTAACAGAGTCCAAAAGTGCATTTTGTTGTCAAACACTTAGATTCTATGATTTCCTGCATTTAATGCATCATAGAATACCAGACATTCAAGTTGTACTATATTGTAAGAGTACCTGATGCTCTCATCATGTTTTACTGCTTTAAGTTGCATTTCCAACTTTTATGCTCCGAAAAGACTTTTCAGCCTTAACAGAGTCCAAAAGTGCATTTTGTTGTCAAACACTTAGATTCTATGATTTCCTGCATTTAATGCATCATAGAATACCAGACATTCAAGTTGTACTATATTGTAAGAGTACCTGATGCTCTCATCATGTTTTACTGCTTTAAGTTGCATTTCCAACTTTTATGCTCCGAAAAGACTTTTCAGCCTTAACAGAGTCCAAAAGTGCATTTTGTTGTCAAACACTTAGATTCTATGATTTCCTGCATTTAATACATCATAGAATACCAGACATTCGTGTTTCATTATAATAAAAGAGTACCTGGTGCTCTCATCACGTTTTACTGATTTAAGTTGCATTTCCAACTTTTATGCTCCGAAAAGACTTTTCAGCCTTAACAGAGTCCAAAAGTGCATTTTGTTGTCAAACACTTAGATTCTATGATTTCCTGCATTTAATGCATCATAGAATACCAGACATTCAAGTTGTACTACATTGTAAGAGTACCTGATGCTCTCATCATGTTTTACTGCTTTAAGTTGCATTTCCAACTTTTATGCTCCGAAAAGACTTTTCAGCCTTAACAGAGTCCAAAAGTGCATTTTGTTGTCAAACACTTAGATTCTATGATTTCCTGCATTTAATGCATCATAGAATACCAGACATTCATGTTTCATTATAATAAAAGAGTACCTGGTGCTCTCATCACGTTTTACTGATTTAAGTTGCATTTCTAACTTTTATGCGCCGAAAAGACTTTTCAGCCTTAACAGAGTCCAAAAGTGCATTTTGTTGTCAAACACTTAGATTCTATGATTTCCTGCATTTAATGCATCATAGAATACCAGACATTCAAGTTGTACTATATTGTAAGAGTACCTGATGCTCTCATCATGTTTTACTGCTTTAAGTTGCATTTCCAACTTTTATGCTCCGAAAAGACTTTTCAGCCTTAACAGAGTCCAAAAGTGCATTTTGTTGTCAAACACTTAGATTCTATGATTTCCTGCATTTAATGCATCATAGAATACCAGACATTCATGTTTCATTATAATGAAAGAGTACCTGGTGCTCTCATCACGTTTTACTGCTTTAAGTTGCATTTCTAACTTTTATGCTCCGAAAAGACTTTTCAGCCTTAACAGAGTCCAAAAGTGCATTTTGTTGTCAAACACTTAGATTATATGATTTCCTGCATTTAATGCATCATAGAATACCAGACATTCAAGTTGTACTATATTGTAAGAGTACCTGATGCTCTCATCATGTTTTACTGCTTTAAGTTGCATTTCCAACTTTTATGCTCCGAAAAGACTTTTCAGCCTTAACAGAGTCCAAAAGTGCATTTTGTTGTCAAACACTTAGATTCTATGATTTCCTGCATTTAATGCATCATAGAATACCAGACATTCAAGTTGTACTATATTGTAAGAGTACCTGATGCTCTCATCATGTTTTACTGCTTTAAGTTGCATTTCCAACTTTTATGCTCCGAAAAGACTTTTCAGCCTTAACAGAGTCCAAAAGTGCATTTTGTTGTCAAACACTTAGATTCTATGATTTCCTGTATTTAATGCATCATAGAATACCAGACATTCATGTTTCATTATAATAAAAGAGTACCTGGTGCTCTCATCACGTTTTACTGCTTTAAGTTGCATTTCCAACTTTTATGCTCCGAAAAGACTTTTCAGCCTTAACAGAGTCCAAAAGTGCATTTTGTTGTCAAACACTTAGATTCTATCATTTCCTGCATTTAATGCATCATAGAATACCAGACATTCAAGTTGTACTATATTGTAAGAGTACCTGATGCTCTCATCATGTTTTACTGCTTTAAGTTGCATTTCCAACTTTTATGCTCCGAAAAGACTTTTCAGCCTTAACAGAGTCCAAAAGTGCATTTTGTTGTCAAACACTTAGATTCTATGATTTCCTGCATTTAATGCATCATAGAATACCAGACATTCAAGTTGTACTATATTGTAAGAGTACCTGATGCTCTCATCATGTTTTACTGCTTTAAGTTGCATTTCCAACTTTTATGCTCCGAAAAGACTTTTCAGCCTTAACAGAGTCCAAAAGTGCATTTTGTTGTCAAACACTTAGATTCTATGATTTCCTGCATTTAATGCATCATAGAATACCAGACATTTAAGTTGTACTATATTGTAAGAGTATCTGATGCTCTCATCACGTTTTACTGCTTTAAGTTGCATTTCCAACTTTTATGCTCCGAAAAGACTTTTCAGCCTTAACACAGTCCAAAAGTGCATTTTGTTGTCAAACACTTAGATTCTATGATTTCCTGCATTTAATGCATCATAGAATACCAGACATTCAAGTTGTACTATATTGTAAGAGTACCTGATGCTCTCATCATGTTTTACTGCTTTAAGTTGCATTTCCAACTTTTATGCTCCGAAAAGACTTTTCAGCCTTAACAGAGTCCAAAAGTGCATTTTGTTGTCAAACACTTAGATTCTATGATTTCCTGCATTTAATGCATCATAGAATACCAGACATTCAAGTTGTACTATATTGTAAGAGTACCTGATGCTCTCATCATGTTTTACTGCTTTAAGTTGCATTTCCAACTTTTATGCTCCGAAAAGACTTTTCAGCCTTAACAGAGTCCAAAAGTGCATTTTGTTGTCAAACACTTAGATTCTATGATTTCCTGCATTTAATGCATCATAGAATACCAGACATTCATGTTTCATTATAATAAAAGATTACCTGGTGCTCTCATCACGTTTTACTGATTTAAGTTGCATTTCTAACTTTTATGCGCCGAAAAGACTTTTCAGCCTTAACAGAGTCCAAAAGTGCATTTTGTTGTCAAACACTTAGATTCTATGATTTCCTGCATTTAATGCATCATAGAATACCAGACATTCAAGTTGTACTATATTGTAAGAGTACCTGATGCTCTCATCATGTTTTACTGCTTTAAGTTGCATTTCCAACTTTTATGCTCCGAAAAGACTTTTCAGCCTTAACAGAGTCCAAAAGTGCATTTTGTTGTCAAACACTTAGAATCTATGATTTCCTGCATTTAATGCATCATAGAATACCAGACATTCATGTTTCATTATAATAAAAGAGTACCTGGTGCTCTCATCACGTTTTACTGCTTTAAGTTGCATTTCTAACTTTTATGCTCCGAAAAGACTTTTCAGCCTTAACAGAGTCCAAAAGTGCATTTTGTTGTCAAACACTTAGATTCTATGATTTCCTGCATTTAATGCATCATAGAATACCAGACATTCAAGTTGTACTATATTGTAAGAGTACCTGATGCTCTCATCATGTTTTACTGCTTTAAGTTGCATTTCCAACTTTTATGCTCCGAAAAGACTTTTCAGCCTTAACAGAGTCCAAAAGTGCATTTTGTTGTCGAACACTTAGATTCTATGATTTCCTGCATTTAATGCATCATAGAATACCAGACATTCAAGTTTCATTATAATAAAAGAGTACCTGGTGCTCTCATCACGTTTTACTGCTTTAAGTTGCATTTCCAACTTTTATGCTCCGAAAAGACTTTTCAGCCTTAACAGAGTCCAAAAGTGCATTTTGTTGTCAAACACTTAGATTCTATGATTTCCTGCATTTAATGCATCATAGAATACCAGACATTCAAGTTGTACTATATTGTAAGAGTACCTGATGCTCTCATCATGTTTTACTGCTTTAAGTTGCATTTCCAACTTTTATGCTCCGAAAAGACTTTTCAGCCTTAACAGAGTCCAAAAGTGCATTTTGTTGTCAAACACTTAGATTCTATGATTTCCTGCATTTAATGCATCATAGAATACCAGACATTTAAGTTGTACTATATTGTAAGAGTACCTGATGCTCTCATCACGTTTTACTGCTTTAAGTTGCATTTCCAACTTTTATGCTCCGAAAAGACTTTTCAGCCTTAACACAGTCCAAAAGTGCATTTTGTTGTCAAACACTTAGATTCTATGATTTCCTGCATTTAATGCATCATAGAATACCAGACATTCAAGTTGTACTATATTGTAAGAGTACCTGATGCTCTCATCATGTTTTACTGCTTTAAGTTGCATTTCCAACTTTTATGCTCCGAAAAGACTTTTCAGCCTTAACAGAGTCCAAAAGTGCATTTTGTTGTCAAACACTTAGATTCTATGATTTCCTGCATTTAATGCATCATAGAATACCAGACATTCAAGTTGTACTATATTGTAAGAGTACCTGATGCTCTCATCATGTTTTACTGCTTTAAGTTGCATTTCCAACTTTTATGCTCCGAAAAGACTTTTCAGCCTTAACAGAGTCCAAAAGTGCATTTTGTTGTCGAACACTTAGATTCTATGATTTCCTGCATTTAATGCATCATAGAATACCAGACATTCAAGTTTCATTATAATAAAAGAGTACCTGGTGCTCTCATCACGTTTTACTGCTTTAAGTTGCATTTCCAACTTTTATGCTCCGAAAAGACTTTTCAGCCTTAACAGAGTCCAAAAGTGCATTTTGTTGTCAAACACTTAGATTCTATGATTTCCTGCATTTAATGCATCATAGAATACCAGACATTCAAGTTGTACTATATTGTAAGAGTACCTGATGCTCTCATCATGTTTTACTGCTTTAAGTTGCATTTCCAACTTTTATGCTCCGAAAAGACTTTTCAGCCTTAACAGAGTCCAAAAGTGCATTTTGTTGTCAAACACTTAGATTCTATGATTTCCTGCATTTAATGCATCATAGAATACCAGACATTTAAGTTGTACTATATTGTAAGAGTACCTGATGCTCTCATCACGTTTTACTGCTTTAAGTTGCATTTCCAACTTTTATGCTCCGAAAAGACTTTTCAGCCTTAACACAGTCCAAAAGTGCATTTTGTTGTCAAACACTTAGATTCTATGATTTCCTGCATTTAATGCATCATAGAATACCAGACATTCAAGTTGTACTATATTGTAAGAGTACCTGATGCTCTCATCATGTTTTACTGCTTTAAGTTGCAATTCCAACTTTTATGCTCCGAAAAGACTTTTCAGCCTTAACAGAGTCCAAAAGTGCATTTTGTTGTCAAACACTTAGATTCTATGATTTCCTGCATTTATTGCATCATAGAATACCAGACATTCAAGTTGTACTACATTGTAAGAGTACCTGATGCTCTCATCATGTTTTACTGCTTTAAGTTGCATTTCCAACTTTTATGCTCCGAAAAGACTTTTCAGCCTTAACAGAGTCCAAAAGTGCATTTTGTTGTCAAACACTTAGATTCTATGATTTCCTGCATTTAATGCATCATAGAATACCAGACATTCATGTTTCATTATAATAAAAGAGTACCTGGCGCTCTCATCACGTTTTACTGATTTAAGTTGCATTTCTAACTTTTATGCGCCGAAAAGACTTTTCAGCCTTAACAGAGTCCAAAAGTGCATTTTGTTGTCAAACACTTAGATTCTATGATTTCCTGCATTTAATGCATCATAGAATACCAGACATTCAAGTTGTACTATATTGTAAGAGTACCTGATGCTCTCATCATGTTTTACTGCTTTAAGTTGCATTTCCAACTTTTATGCTCCGAAAAGACTTTTCAGCCTTAACAGAGTCCAAAAGTGCATTTTGTTGTCAAACACTTAGATTCTATGATTTCCTGCATTTAATGCATCATAGAATACCAGACATTCAAGTTGTACTATATTGTAAGAGTACCTGATGCTCTCATCATGTTTTACTGCTTTAAGTTGCATTTCCAACTTTTATGCTCCGAAAAGACTTTTCAGCCTTAACAGAGTCCAAAAGTGCATTTTGTTGTCAAACACTTAGATTCTATGATTTCCTGCATTTAATGCATCATAGAATACCAGACATTCATGTTTCATTATAATAAAAGAGTACCTGGTGCTCTCATCACGTTTTACTGCTTTAAGTTGCATTTCTAACTTTTATGCTCCGAAAAGACTTTTCAGCCTTAACAGAGTCCAAAAGTGCATTTTGTTGTCAAACACTTAGATTCTATGATTTCCTGCATTTAATGCATCATAGAATACCAGACATTCAAGTTGTACTATATTGTAAGAGTACCTGATGCTCTCATCATGTTTTACTGCTTTAAGTTGCATTTCCAACTTTTATGCTCCGAAAAGACTTTTCAGCCTTAACAGAGTCCAAAAGTGCATTTTGTTGTCAAACACTTAGATTCTATGATTTCCTGCATTTAATGCATCATAGAATACCAGACATTCAAGTTGTACTATATTGTAAGAGTACCTGATGCTCTCATCATGTTTTACTGCTTTAAGTTGCATTTCCAACTTTTATGCTCCGAAAAGACTTTTCAGCCTTAACAGAGTCCAAAAGTGCATTTTGTTGTCAAACACTTAGATTCTATGATTTCCTGCATTTAATGCATCATAGAATACCAGACATTCAAGTTGTACTACATTGTAAGAGTACCTGATGCTCTCATCATGTTTTACTGCTTTAAGTTGCATTTCCAACTTTTATGCTCCGAAAAGACTTTTCAGCCTTAACAGAGTCCAAAAGTGCATTTTGTTGTCAAACACTTAGATTCTATGATTTCCTGCATTTAATGCATCATAGAATACCAGACATTCATGTTTCATTATAATAAAAGAGTACCTGGTGCTCTCATCACGTTTTACTGCTTTAAGTTGCATTTCTAACTTTTATGCTCCGAAAAGACTTTTCAGCCTTAACAGAGTCCAAAAGTGCATTTTGTTGTCAAACACTTAGATTCTATGATTTCCTGCATTTAATGCATCATAGAATACCAGACATTCAAGTTGTACTATATTGTAAGAGTACCTGATGCTCTCATCATGTTTTACTGCTTTAAGTTGCATTTCCAACTTTTATGCTCCGAAAAGACTTTTCAGCCTTAACAGAGTCCAAAAGTGCATTTTGTTGTCAAACACTTAGATTCTATGATTTCCTGCATTTAATGCATCATAGAATACCAGACATTCAAGTTGTACTATATTGTAAGAGTACCTGATGCTCTCATCATGTTTTACTGCTTTAAGTTGCATTTCCAACTTTTATGCTCCGAAAAGACTTTTCAGCCTTAACAGAGTCCAAAAGTGCATTTTGTTGTCAAACACTTAGATTCTATGATTTCCTGCATTTAATGCATCATAGAATACCAGACATTCAAGTTGTACTACATTGTAAGAGTACCTGATGCTCTCATCATGTTTTACTGCTTTAAGTTGCATTTCCAACTTTTATGCTCCGAAAAGACTTTTCAGCCTTAACAGAGTCCAAAAGTGCATTTTGTTGTCAAACACTTAGATTCTATGATTTCCTGCATTTAATGCATCATAGAATACCAGACATTCATGTTTCATTATAATAAAAGAGTACCTGGTGCTCTCATCACGTTTTACTGCTTTAAGTTGCATTTCTAACTTTTATGCTCCGAAAAGACTTTTCAGCCTTAACAGAGTCCAAAAGTGCATTTTGTTGTCAAACACTTAGATTCTATGATTTCCTGCATTTAATGCATCATAGAATACCAGACATTCAAGTTGTACTATATTGTAAGAGTACCTGATGCTCTCATCATGTTTTACTGCTTTAAGTTGCATTTCCAACTTTTATGCTCCGAAAAGACTTTTCAGCCTTAACAGAGTCCAAAAGTGCATTTTGTTGTCAAACACTTAGATTCTATGATTTCCTGCATTTAATGCATCATAGAATACCAGACATTCAAGTTGTACTATATTGTAAGAGTACCTGATGCTCTCATCATGTTTTACTGCTTTAAGTTGCATTTCCAACTTTTATGCTCCGAAAAGACTTTTCAGCCTTAACAGAGTCCAAAAGTGCATTTTGTTGTCAAACACTTAGATTCTATGATTTCCTGCATTTAATGCATCATAGAATACCAGACATTCAAGTTGTACTACATTGTAAGAGTACCTGATGCTCTCATCATGTTTTACTGCTTTAAGTTGCATTTCCAACTTTTATGCTCCGAAAAGACTTTTCAGCCTTAACAGAGTCCAAAAGTGCATTTTGTTGTCAAACACTTAGATTCTATGATTTCCTGCATTTAATGCATCATAGAATACCAGACATTCATGTGTCATTATAATAAAAGAGTACCTGGTGCTCTCATCACGTTTTACTGCTTTAAGTTGCATTTCTAACTTTTATGCTCCGAAAAGACTTTTCAGCCTTAACAGAGTCCAAAAGTGCATTTTGTTGTCAAACACTTAGATTCTATGATTTCCTGCATTTAATGCATCATAGAATACCAGACATTCAAGTTGTACTATATTGTAAGAGTACCTGATGCTCTCATCATGTTTTACTGCTTTAAGTTGCATTTCCAACTTTTATGCTCCGAAAAGACTTTTCAGCCTTAACAGAGTCCAAAAGTGCATTTTGTTGTCAAACACTTAGATTCTATGATTTCCTGCATTTAATGCATCATAGAATACCAGACATTCAAGTTGTACTATATTGTAAGAGTACCTGATGCTCTCATCATGTTTTACTGCTTTAAGTTGCATTTCCAACTTTTATGCTCCGAAAAGACTTTTCAGCCTTAACAGAGTCCAAAAGTGCATTTTGTTGTCAAACACTTAGATTCTATGATTTCCTGCATTTAATGCATCATAGAATACCAGACATTCAAGTTGTACTACATTGTAAGAGTACCTGATGCTCTCATCATGTTTTACTGCTTTAAGTTGCATTTCCAACTTTTATGCTCCGAAAAGACTTTTCAGCCTTAACAGAGTCCAAAAGTGCATTTTGTTGTCAAACACTTAGATTCTATGATTTCCTGCATTTAATGCATCATAGAATACCAGACATTCATGTTTCATTATAATAAAAGAGTACCTGGTGCTCTCATCACGTTTTACTGCTTTAAGTTGCATTTCTAACTTTTATGCTCCGAAAAGACTTTTCAGCCTTAACAGAGTCCAAAAGTGCATTTTGTTGTCAAACACTTAGATTCTATGATTTCCTGCATTTAATGCATCATAGAATACCAGACATTCAAGTTGTACTATATTGTAAGAGTACCTGATGCTCTCATCATGTTTTACTGCTTTAAGTTGCATTTCCAACTTTTATGCTCCGAAAAGACTTTTCAGCCTTAACAGAGTCCAAAAGTGCATTTTGTTGTCAAACACTTAGATTCTATGATTTCCTGCATTTAATGCATCATAGAATACCAGACATTCAAGTTGTACTATATTGTAAGAGTACCTGATGCTCTCATCATGTTTTACTGCTTTAAGTTGCATTTCCAACTTTTATGCTCCGAAAAGACTTTTCAGCCTTAACAGAGTCCAAAAGTGCATTTTGTTGTCAAACACTTAGATTCTATGATTTCCTGCATTTAATGCATCATAGAATACCAGACATTCAAGTTGTACTACATTGTAAGAGTACCTGATGCTCTCATCATGTTTTACTGCTTTAAGTTGCATTTCCAACTTTTATGCTCCGAAAAGACTTTTCAGCCTTAACAGAGTCCAAAAGTGCATTTTGTTGTCAAACACTTAGATTCTATGATTTCCTGCATTTAATGCATCATAGAATACCAGACATTCATGTTTCATTATAATAAAAGAGTACCTGGTGCTCTCATCACGTTTTACTGATTTAAGTTGCATTTCTAACTTTTATGCGCCGAAAAGACTTTTCAGCCTTAACAGAGTCCAAAAGTGCATTTTGTTGTCAAACACTTAGATTCTATGATTTCCTGCATTTAATGCATCATAGAATACCAGACATTCAAGTTGTACTATATTGTAAGAGTACCTGATGCTCTCATCCTGTTTTACTGCTTTAAGTTGCATTTCCAACTTTTATGCTCCGAAAAGACTTTTCAGCCTTAACAGAGTCCAAAAGTGCATTTTGTTGTCAAACACTTAGATTCTATGATTTCCTGCATTTAATGCATCATAGAATACCAGACATTCAAGTTGTACTATATTGTAAGAGTACCTGATGCTCTCATCATGTTTTACTGCTTTAAGTTGCATTTCCAACTTTTATGCTCCGAAAAGACTTTTCAGCCTTAACAGAGTCCAAAAGTGCATTTTGTTGTCAAACACTTAGATTCTATGATTTCCTGCATTTAATGCATCATAGAATACCAGACATTCAAGTTGTACTATATTGTAAGAGTACCTGATGCTCTCATCATGTTTTACTGCTTTAAGTTGCATTTCCAACTTTTATGCTCCGAAAAGACTTTTCAGCCTTAACAGAGTCCAAAAGTGCATTTTGTTGTCAAACACTTAGATTCTATGATTTCCTGCATTTAATGCATCATAGAATACCAGACATTCAAGTTGTACTATATTGTAAGAGTACCTGATGCTCTCATCATGTTTTACTGCTTTAAGTTGCATTTCCAACTTTTATGCTCCGAAAAGACTTTTCAGCCTTAACAGAGTCCAAAAGTGCATTTTGTTGTCAAACACTTAGATTCTATGATTTCCTGCATTTAATGCATCATAGAATACCAGACATTCAAGTTGTACTATATTGTAAGAGTACCTGATGCTCTCATCATGTTTTACCGCTTTAAGTTGCATTTCCAACTTTTATGCTCCGAAAAGACTTTTCAGCCTTAACAGAGTCCAAAAGTGCATTTTGTTGTCAAACACTTAGATTCTATGATTTCCTGCATTTAATGCATCATAGAATACCAGACATTCAAGTTGTACTATATTGTAAGAGTACCTGATGCTCTCATCATGTTTTACTGCTTTAAGTTGCATTTCCAACTTTTATGCTCCGAAAAGACTTTTCAGCCTTAACAGAGTCCAAAAGTGCATTTTGTTGTCAAACACTTAGATTCTATGATTTCCTGCATTTAATGCATCATAGAATACCAGACATTCATGTTTCATTATAATAAAAGAGTACCTGGTGCTCTCATCACGTTTTACTGCTTTAAGTTGCATTTCTAACTTTTATGCTCCGAAAAGACTTTTCAGCCTTAACAGAGTCCAAAAGTGCATTTTGTTGTCAAACACTTAGATTCTATGATTTCCTGCATTTAATGCATCATAGAATACCAGACATTCAAGTTGTACTATATTGTAAGAGTACCTGATGCTCTCATCATGTTTTACTGCTTTAAGTTGCATTTCCAACTTTTATGCTCCGAAAAGACTTTTCAGCCTTAACAGAGTCCAAAAGTGCATTTTGTTGTCAAACACTTAGATTCTATGATTTCCTGCATTTAATGCATCATAGAATACCAGACATTCAAGTTGTACTATATTGTAAGAGTACCTGATGCTCTCATCATGTTTTACTGCTTTAAGTTGCATTTCCAACTTTTATGCTCCGAAAAGACTTTTCAGCCTTAACAGAGTCCAAAAGTGCATTTTGTTGTCAAACACTTAGATTCTATGATTTCCTGCATTTAATGCATCATAGAATACCAGACATTCAAGTTGTACTATATTGTAAGAGTACCTGATGCTCTCATCATGTTTTACTGCTTTAAGTTGCATTTCCAACTTTTATGCTCCGAAAAGACTTTTCAGCCTTAACAGAGTCCAAAAGTGCATTTTGTTGTCAAACACTTAGATTCTATGATTTCCTGCATTTAATGCATCATAGAATACCAGACATTCATGTTTCATTATAATAAAAGAGTACCTGGTGCTCTCATCACGTTTTCTGCTTTAAGTTGCATTTCTAACTTTTATGCTCCGAAAAGACTTTTCAGCCTTAACAGAGTCCAAAAGTGCATTTTGTTGTCAAACACTTAGATTCTATGATTTCCTGCATTTAATGCATCATAGAATACCAGACATTCAAGTTGTACTATATTGTAAGAGTACCTGATGCTCTCATCATGTTTTACTGCTTTAAGTTGCATTTCCAACTTTTATGCTCCGAAAAGACTTTTCAGCCTTAACAGAGTCCAAAAGTGCATTTTGTTGTCAAACACTTAGATTCTATGATTCCCTGCATTTAATGCATCATAGAATACCAGACATTCAAGTTGTACTATATTGTAAGAGTACCTGATGCTCTCATCATGTTTTACTGCTTTAAGTTGCATTTCCAACTTTTATGCTCCGAAAAGACTTTTCAGCCTTAACAGAGTCCAAAAGTGCATTTTGTTGTCAAACACTTAGATTCTATGATTTCCTGCATTTAATGCATCATAGAATACCAGACATTCATGTTTCATTATAATAAAAGAGTACCTGGTGCTCTCATCACGTTTTACTGCTTTAAGTTGCATTTCTAACTTTTATGCTCCGAAAAGACTTTTCAGCCTTAACAGAGTCCAAAAGTGCATTTTGTTGTCAAACACTTAGATTCTATGATTTCCTGCATTTAATGCATCATAGAATACCAGACATTCAAGTTGTACTATATTGTAAGAGTACCTGATGCTCTCATCATGTTTTACTGCTTTAAGTTGCATTTCCAACTTTTATGCTCCGAAAAGACTTTTCAGCCTTAACAGAGTCCAAAAGTGCATTTTGTTGTCAAACACTTAGATTCTATGATTTCCTGCATTTAATGCATCATAGAATACCAGACATTCAAGTTGTACTATATTGTAAGAGTACCTGATGCTCTCATCATGTTTTACTGCTTTAAGTTGCATTTCCAACTTTTATGCTCCGAAAAGACTTTTCAGCCTTAACAGAGTCCAAAAGTGCATTTTGTTGTCAAACACTTAGATTCTATGATTTCCTGCATTTAATGCATCATAGAATACCAGACATTCAAGTTGTACTATATTGTAAGAGTACCTGATGCTCTCATCATGTTTTACTGCTTTAAGTTGCATTTCCAACTTTTATGCTCCGAAAAGACTTTTCAGCCTTAACAGAGTCCAAAAGTGCATTTTGTTGTCAAACACTTAGATTCTATGATTTCCTGCATTTAATGCATCATAGAATACCAGACATTCAAGTTGTACTATATTGTAAGAGTACCTGATGCTCTCATCATGTTTTACTGCTTTAAGTTGCATTTCCAACTTTTATGCTCCGAAAAGACTTTTCAGCCTTAACAGAGTCCAAAAGTGCATTTTGTTGTCAAACACTTAGATTCTATGATTTCCTGCATTTAATGCATCATAGAATACCAGACATTCAAGTTGTACTATATTGTAAGAGTACCTGATGCTCTCATCATGTTTTACTGCTTTAAGTTGCATTTCCAACTTTTATGCTCCGAAAAGACTTTTCAGCCTTAACAGAGTCCAAAAGTGCATTTTGTTGTCAAACACTTAGATTCTATGATTTCCTGCATTTAATGCATCATAGAATACCAGACATTCATGTTTCATTATAATAAAAGAGTACCTGGTGCTCTCATCACGTTTTACTGCTTTAAGTTGCATTTCTAACTTTTATGCTCCGAAAAGACTTTTCAGCCTTAACAGAGTCCAAAAGTGCATTTTGTTGTCAAACACTTAGATTCTATGATTTCCTGCATTTAATGCATCATAGAATACCAGACATTCATGTTTCATTATAATAAAAGAGTACCTGGTGCTCTCATCACGTTTTACTGCTTTAAGTTGCATTTCTAACTTTTATGCTCCGAAAAGACTTTTCAGCCTTAACAGAGTCCAAAAGTGCATTTTGTTGTCAAACACTTAGATTCTATGATTTCCTGCATTTAATGCATCATAGAATACCAGACATTCATGTTTCATTATAATAAAAGAGTACCTGGTGCTCTCATCACGTTTTACTGCTTTAAGTTGCATTTCTAACTTTTATGCTCCGAAAAGACTTTTCAGCCTTAACAGAGTCCAAAAGTGCATTTTGTTGTCAAACACTTAGATTCTATGATTTCCTGCATTTAATGCATCATAGAATACCAGACATTCAAGTTGTACTATATTGTAAGAGTACCTGATGCTCTCATCATGTTTTACTGCTTTAAGTTGCATTTCCAACTTTTATGCTCCGAAAAGACTTTTCAGCCTTAACAGAGTCCAAAAGTGCATTTTGTTGTCAAACACTTAGATTCTATGATTTCCTGCATTTAATGCATCATAGAATACCAGACATTCAAGTTGTACTATATTGTAAGAGTACCTGATGCTCTCATCATGTTTTACTGCTTTAAGTTGCATTTCCAACTTTTATGCTCCGAAAAGACTTTTCAGCCTTAACAGAGTCCAAAAGTGCATTTTGTTGTCAAACACTTAGATTCTATGATTTCCTGCATTTAATGCATCATAGAATACCAGACATTCAAGTTGTACTATATTGTAAGAGTACCTGATGCTCTCATCATGTTTTACTGCTTTAAGTTGCATTTCCAACTTTTATGCTCCGAAAAGACTTTTCAGCCTTAACAGAGTCCAAAAGTGCATTTTGTTGTCAAACACTTAGATTCTATGATTTCCTGCATTTAATGCATCATAGAATACCAGACATTCAAGTTGTACTATATTGTAAGAGTACCTGATGCTCTCATCATGTTTTACTGCTTTAAGTTGCATTTCCAACTTTTATGCTCCGAAAAGACTTTTCAGCCTTAACAGAGTCCAAAAGTGCATTTTGTTGTCAAACACTTAGATTCTATGATTTCCTGCATTTAATGCATCATAGAATACCAGACATTCAAGTTGTACTATATTGTAAGAGTACCTGATGCTCTCATCATGTTTTACTGCTTTAAGTTGCATTTCCAACTTTTATGCTCCGAAAAGACTTTTCAGCCTTAACAGAGTCCAAAAGTGCATTTTGTTGTCAAACACTTAGATTCTATGATTTCCTGCATTTAATGCATCATAGAATACCAGACATTCAAGTTGTACTATATTGTAAGAGTACCTGATGCTCTCATCATGTTTTACTGCTTTAAGTTGCATTTCCAACTTTTATGCTCCGAAAAGACTTTTCAGCCTTAACAGAGTCCAAAAGTGCATTTTGTTGTCAAACACTTAGATTCTATGATTTCCTGCATTTAATGCATCATAGAATACCAGACATTCAAGTTGTACTATATTGTAAGAGTACCTGATGCTCTCATCATGTTTTACCGCTTTAAGTTGCATTTCCAACTTTTATGCTCCGAAAAGACTTTTCAGCCTTAACAGAGTCCAAAAGTGCATTTTGTTGTCAAACACTTAGATTCTATGATTTCCTGCATTTAATGCATCATAGAATACCAGACATTCAAGTTGTACTATATTGTAAGAGTACCTGATGCTCTCATCATGTTTTACTGCTTTAAGTTGCATTTCCAACTTTTATGCTCCGAAAAGACTTTTCAGCCTTAACAGAGTCCAAAAGTGCATTTTGTTGTCAAACACTTAGATTCTATGATTTCCTGCATTTAATGCATCATAGAATACCAGACATTCATGTTTCATTATAATAAAAGAGTACCTGGTGCTCTCATCACGTTTTACTGCTTTAAGTTGCATTTCTAACTTTTATGCTCCGAAAAGACTTTTCAGCCTTAACAGAGTCCAAAAGTGCATTTTGTTGTCAAACACTTAGATTCTATGATTTCCTGCATTTAATGCATCATAGAATACCAGACATTCATGTTTCATTATAATAAAAGAGTACCTGGTGCTCTCATCACGTTTTACTGCTTTAAGTTGCATTTCTAACTTTTATGCTCCGAAAAGACTTTTCAGCCTTAACAGAGTCCAAAAGTGCATTTTGTTGTCAAACACTTAGATTCTATGATTTCCTGCATTTAATGCATCATAGAATACCAGACATTCATGTTTCATTATAATAAAAGAGTACCTGGTGCTCTCATCACGTTTTACTGCTTTAAGTTGCATTTCTAACTTTTATGCTCCGAAAAGACTTTTCAGCCTTAACAGAGTCCAAAAGTGCATTTTGTTGTCAAACACTTAGATTCTATGATTTCCTGCATTTAATGCATCATAGAATACCAGACATTCAAGTTGTACTATATTGTAAGAGTACCTGATGCTCTCATCATGTTTTACTGCTTTAAGTTGCATTTCCAACTTTTATGCTCCGAAAAGACTTTTCAGCCTTAACAGAGTCCAAAAGTGCATTTTGTTGTCAAACACTTAGATTCTATGATTTCCTGCATTTAATGCATCATAGAATACCAGACATTCAAGTTGTACTATATTGTAAGAGTACCTGATGCTCTCATCATGTTTTACTGCTTTAAGTTGCATTTCCAACTTTTATGCTCCGAAAAGACTTTTCAGCCTTAACAGAGTCCAAAAGTGCATTTTGTTGTCAAACACTTAGATTCTATGATTTCCTGCATTTAATGCATCATAGAATACCAGACATTCAAGTTGTACTATATTGTAAGAGTACCTGATGCTCTCATCATGTTTTACTGCTTTAAGTTGCATTTCCAACTTTTATGCTCCGAAAAGACTTTTCAGCCTTAACAGAGTCCAAAAGTGCATTTTGTTGTCAAACACTTAGATTCTATGATTTCCTGCATTTAATGCATCATAGAATACCAGACATTCAAGTTGTACTATATTGTAAGAGTACCTGATGCTCTCATCATGTTTTACCGCTTTAAGTTGCATTTCCAACTTTTATGCTCCGAAAAGACTTTTCAGCCTTAACAGAGTCCAAAAGTGCATTTTGTTGTCAAACACTTAGATTCTATGATTTCCTGCATTTAATGCATCATAGAATACCAGACATTCAAGTTGTACTATATTGTAAGAGTACCTGATGCTCTCATCATGTTTTACTGCTTTAAGTTGCATTTCCAACTTTTATGCTCCGAAAAGACTTTTCAGCCTTAACAGAGTCCAAAAGTGCATTTTGTTGTCAAACACTTAGATTCTATGATTTCCTGCATTTAATGCATCATAGAATACCAGACATTCAAGTTGTACTATATTGTAAGAGTACCTGATGCTCTCATCATGTTTTACTGCTTTAAGTTGCATTTCCAACTTTTATGCTCCGAAAAGACTTTTCAGCCTTAACAGAGTCCAAAAGTGCATTTTGTTGTCAAACACTTAGATTCTATGATTTCCTGCATTTAATGCATCATAGAATACCAGACATTCAAGTTGTACTATATTGTAAGAGTACCTGATGCTCTCATCATGTTTTACTGCTTTAAGTTGCATTTCCAACTTTTATGCTCCGAAAAGACTTTTCAGCCTTAACAGAGTCCAAAAGTGCATTTTGTTGTCAAACACTTAGATTCTATGATTTCCTGCATTTAATGCATCATAGAATACCAGACATTCAAGTTGTACTATATTGTAAGAGTACCTGATGCTCTCATCATGTTTTACTGCTTTAAGTTGCATTTCCAACTTTTATGCTCCGAAAAGACTTTTCAGCCTTAACAGAGTCCAAAAGTGCATTTTGTTGTCAAACACTTAGATTCTATGATTTCCTGCATTTAATGCATCATAGAATACCAGACATTCAAGTTGTACTATATTGTAAGAGTACCTGATGCTCTCATCATGTTTTACTGCTTTAAGTTGCATTTCCAACTTTTATGCTCCGAAAAGACTTTTCAGCCTTAACAGAGTCCAAAAGTGCATTTTGTTGTCAAACACTTAGATTCTATGATTTCCTGCATTTAATGCATCATAGAATACCAGACATTCATGTTTCATTATAATAAAAGAGTACCTGGTGCTCTCATCACGTTTTACTGCTTTAAGTTGCATTTCTAACTTTTATGCTCCGAAAAGACTTTTCAGCCTTAACAGAGTCCAAAAGTGCATTTTGTTGTCAAACACTTAGATTCTATGATTTCCTGCATTTAATGCATCATAGAATACCAGACATTCAAGTTGTACTATATTGTAAGAGTACCTGATGCTCTCATCATGTTTTACTGCTTTAAGTTGCATTTCCAACTTTTATGCTCCGAAAAGACTTTTCAGCCTTAACAGAGTCCAAAAGTGCATTTTGTTGTCAAACACTTAGATTCTATGATTTCCTGCATTTAATGCATCATAGAATACCAGACATTCAAGTTGTACTATATTGTAAGAGTACCTGATGCTCTCATCATGTTTTACTGCTTTAAGTTGCATTTCCAACTTTTATGCTCCGAAAAGACTTTTCAGCCTTAACAGAGTCCAAAAGTGCATTTTGTTGTCAAACACTTAGATTCTATGATTTCCTGCATTTAATGCATCATAGAATACCAGACATTCATGTTTCATTATAATAAAAGAGTACCTGGTGCTCTCATCACGTTTTACTGCTTTAAGTTGCATTTCTAACTTTTATGCTCCGAAAAGACTTTTCAGCCTTAACAGAGTCCAAAAGTGCATTTTGTTGTCAAACACTTAGATTCTATGATTTCCTGCATTTAATGCATCATAGAATACCAGACATTCAAGTTGTACTATATTGTAAGAGTACCTGATGCTCTCATCATGTTTTACTGCTTTAAGTTGCATTTCCAACTTTTATGCTCCGAAAAGACTTTTCAGCCTTAACAGAGTCCAAAAGTGCATTTTGTTGTCAAACACTTAGATTCTATGATTTCCTGCATTTAATGCATCATAGAATACCAGACATTCAAGTTGTACTATATTGTAAGAGTACCTGATGCTCTCATCATGTTTTACTGCTTTAAGTTGCATTTCCAACTTTTATGCTCCGAAAAGACTTTTCAGCCTTAACAGAGTCCAAAAGTGCATTTTGTTGTCAAACACTTAGATTCTATGATTTCCTGCATTTAATGCATCATAGAATACCAGACATTCAAGTTGTACTATATTGTAAGAGTACCTGATGCTCTCATCATGTTTTACTGCTTTAAGTTGCATTTCCAACTTTTATGCTCCGAAAAGACTTTTCAGCCTTAACAGAGTCCAAAAGTGCATTTTGTTGTCAAACACTTAGATTCTATGATTTCCTGCATTTAATGCATCATAGAATACCAGACATTCAAGTTGTACTATATTGTACGAGTACCTGATGCTCTCATCCTGTTTTACTGCTTTAAGTTGCATTTCCAACTTTTATGCTCCGAAAAGACTTTTCAGCCTTAACAGAGTCCAAAAGTGCATTTTGTTGTCAAACACTTAGATTCTATGATTTCCTGCATTTAATGCATCATAGAATACCAGACATTCAAATTGTACTATATTGTAAGAGTACCTGATGCTCTCATCATGTTTTACTGCTTTAAGTTGCATTTCCAACTTTTATGCTCCGAAAAGACTTTTCAGCCTTAACAGAGTCCAAAAGTGCATTTTGTTGTCAAACACTTAGATTCTATGATTTCCTGCATTTAATGCATCATAGAATACCAGACATTCATGTTTCATTATAATAAAAGAGTACCTGGTGCTCTCATCACGTTTTACTGCTTTAAGTTGCATTTCTAACTTTTATGCTCCGAAAAGACTTTTCAGCCTTAACAGAGTCCAAAAGTGCATTTTGTTGTCAAACACTTAGATTCTATGATTTCCTGCATTTAATGCATCATAGAATACCAGACATTCATGTTTCATTATAATAAAAGAGTACCTGGTGCTCTCATCACGTTTTACTGCTTTAAGTTGCATTTCTAACTTTTATGCTCCGAAAAGACTTTTCAGCCTTAACAGAGTCCAAAAGTGCATTTTGTTGTCAAACACTTAGATTCTATGATTTCCTGCATTTAATGCATCATAGAATACCAGACATTCATGTTTCATTATAATAAAAGAGTACCTGGTGCTCTCATCACGTTTTACTGCTTTAAGTTGCATTTCTAACTTTTATGCTCCGAAAAGACTTTTCAGCCTTAACAGAGTCCAAAAGTGCATTTTGTTGTCAAACACTTAGATTCTATGATTTCCTGCATTTAATGCATCATAGAATACCAGACATTCAAGTTGTACTATATTGTAAGAGTACCTGATGCTCTCATCATGTTTTACTGCTTTAAGTTGCATTTCCAACTTTTATGCTCCGAAAAGACTTTTCAGCCTTAACAGAGTCCAAAAGTGCATTTTGTTGTCAAACACTTAGATTCTATGATTTCCTGCATTTAATGCATCATAGAATACCAGACATTCAAGTTGTACTATATTGTAAGAGTACCTGATGCTCTCATCATGTTTTACTGCTTTAAGTTGCATTTCCAACTTTTATGCTCCGAAAAGACTTTTCAGCCTTAACAGAGTCCAAAAGTGCATTTTGTTGTCAAACACTTAGATTCTATGATTTCCTGCATTTAATGCATCATAGAATACCAGACATTCAAGTTGTACTATATTGTAAGAGTACCTGATGCTCTCATCATGTTTTACTGCTTTAAGTTGCATTTCCAACTTTTATGCTCCGAAAAGACTTTTCAGCCTTAACAGAGTCCAAAAGTGCATTTTGTTGTCAAACACTTAGATTCTATGATTTCCTGCATTTAATGCATCATAGAATACCAGACATTCAAGTTGTACTATATTGTAAGAGTACCTGATGCTCTCATCATGTTTTACTGCTTTAAGTTGCATTTCCAACTTTTATGCTCCGAAAAGACTTTTCAGCCTTAACAGAGTCCAAAAGTGCATTTTGTTGTCAAACACTTAGATTCTATGATTTCCTGCATTTAATGCATCATAGAATACCAGACATTCAAGTTGTACTATATTGTAAGAGTACCTGATGCTCTCATCATGTTTTACTGCTTTAAGTTGCATTTCCAACTTTTATGCTCCGAAAAGACTTTTCAGCCTTAACAGAGTCCAAAAGTGCATTTTGTTGTCAAACACTTAGATTCTATGATTTCCTGCATTTAATGCATCATAGAATACCAGACATTCAAGTTGTACTATATTGTAAGAGTACCTGATGCTCTCATCATGTTTTACTGCTTTAAGTTGCATTTCCAACTTTTATGCTCCGAAAAGACTTTTCAGCCTTAACAGAGTCCAAAAGTGCATTTTGTTGTCAAACACTTAGATTCTATGATTTCCTGCATTTAATGCATCATAGAATACCAGACATTCAAGTTGTACTATATTGTAAGAGTACCTGATGCTCTCATCATGTTTTACTGCTTTAAGTTGCATTTCCAACTTTTATGCTCCGAAAAGACTTTTCAGCCTTAACAGAGTCCAAAAGTGCATTTTGTTGTCAAACACTTAGATTCTATGATTTCCTGCATTTAATGCATCATAGAATACCAGACATTCAAGTTGTACTATATTGTAAGAGTACCTGATGCTCTCATCATGTTTTACTGCTTTAAGTTGCATTTCCAACTTTTATGCTCCGAAAAGACTTTTCAGCCTTAACAGAGTCCAAAAGTGCATTTTGTTGTCAAACACTTAGATTCTATGATTTCCTGCATTTAATGCATCATAGAATACCAGACATTCAAGTTGTACTATATTGTAAGAGTACCTGATGCTCTCATCATGTTTTACTGCTTTAAGTTGCATTTCCAACTTTTATGCTCCGAAAAGACTTTTCAGCCTTAACAGAGTCCAAAAGTGCATTTTGTTGTCAAACACTTAGATTCTATGATTTCCTGCATTTAATGCATCATAGAATACCAGACATTCATGTTTCATTATAATAAAAGAGTACCTGGTGCTCTCATCACGTTTTACTGCTTTAAGTTGCATTTCTAACTTTTATGCTCCGAAAAGACTTTTCAGCCTTAACAGAGTCCAAAAGTGCATTTTGTTGTCAAACACTTAGATTCTATGATTTCCTGCATTTAATGCATCATAGAATACCAGACATTCATGTTTCATTATAATAAAAGAGTACCTGGTGCTCTCATCACGTTTTACTGCTTTAAGTTGCATTTCTAACTTTAATGCTCCGAAAAGACTTTTCAGCCTTAACAGAGTCCAAAAGTGCATTTTGTTGTCAAACACTTAGATTCTATGATTTCCTGCATTTAATGCATCATAGAATACCAGACATTCAAGTTGTACTATATTGTAAGAGTACCTGATGCTCTCATCATGTTTTACTGCTTTAAGTTGCATTTCCAACTTTTATGCTCCGAAAAGACTTTTCAGCCTTAACAGAGTCCAAAAGTGCATTTTGTTGTCAAACACTTAGATTCTATGATTTCCTGCATTTAATGCATCATAGAATACCAGACATTCAAGTTGTACTATATTGTAAGAGTACCTGATGCTCTCATCATGTTTTACTGCTTTAAGTTGCATTTCCAACTTTTATGCTCCGAAAAGACTTTTCAGCCTTAACAGAGTCCAAAAGTGCATTTTGTTGTCAAACACTTAGATTCTATGATTTCCTGCATTTAATGCATCATAGAATACCAGACATTCAAGTTGTACTATATTGTAAGAGTACCTGATGCTCTCATCATGTTTTACTGCTTTAAGTTGCATTTCCAACTTTTATGCTCCGAAAAGACTTTTCAGCCTTAACAGAGTCCAAAAGTGCATTTTGTTGTCAAACACTTAGATTCTATGATTTCCTGCATTTAATGCATCATAGAATACCAGACATTCAAGTTGTACTATATTGTAAGAGTACCTGATGCTCTCATCATGTTTTACTGCTTTAAGTTGCATTTCCAACTTTTATGCTCCGAAAAGACTTTTCAGCCTTAACAGAGTCCAAAAGTGCATTTTGTTGTCAAACACTTAGATTCTATGATTTCCTGCATTTAATGCATCATAGAATACCAGACATTCAAGTTGTACTATATTGTAAGAGTACCTGATGCTCTCATCATGTTTTACTGCTTTAAGTTGCATTTCCAACTTTTATGCTCCGAAAAGACTTTTCAGCCTTAACAGAGTCCAAAAGTGCATTTTGTTGTCAAACACTTAGATTCTATGATTTCCTGCATTTAATGCATCATAGAATACCAGACATTCATGTTTCATTATAATAAAAGAGTACCTGGTGCTCTCATCACGTTTTACTGCTTTAAGTTGCATTTCTAACTTTTATGCTCCGAAAAGACTTTTCAGCCTTAACAGAGTCCAAAAGTGCATTTTGTTGTCAAACACTTAGATTCTATGATTTCCTGCATTTAATGCATCATAGAATACCAGACATTCAAGTTGTACTATATTGTAAGAGTACCTGATGCTCTCATCATGTTTTACTGCTTTAAGTTGCATTTCCAACTTTTATGCTCCGAAAAGACTTTTCAGCCTTAACAGAGTCCAAAAGTGCATTTTGTTGTCAAACACTTAGATTCTATGATTTCCTGCATTTAATGCATCATAGAATACCAGACATTCAAGTTGTACTATATTGTAAGAGTACCTGATGCTCTCATCATGTTTTACTGCTTTAAGTTGCATTTCCAACTTTTATGCTCCGAAAAGACTTTTCAGCCTTAACAGAGTCCAAAAGTGCATTTTGTTGTCAAACACTTAGATTCTATGATTTCCTGCATTTAATGCATCATAGAATACCAGACATTCATGTTTCATTATAATAAAAGAGTACCTGGTGCTCTCATCACGTTTTACTGCTTTAAGTTGCATTTCTAACTTTTATGCTCCGAAAAGACTTTTCAGCCTTAACAGAGTCCAAAAGTGCATTTTGTTGTCAAACACTTAGATTCTATGATTTCCTGCATTTAATGCATCATAGAATACCAGACATTCAAGTTGTACTATATTGTAAGAGTACCTGATGCTCTCATCATGTTTTACTGCTTTAAGTTGCATTTCCAACTTTTATGCTCCGAAAAGACTTTTCAGCCTTAACAGAGTCCAAAAGTGCATTTTGTTGTCAAACACTTAGATTCTATGATTTCCTGCATTTAATGCATCATAGAATACCAGACATTCAAGTTGTACTATATTGTAAGAGTACCTGATGCTCTCATCATGTTTTACTGCTTTAAGTTGCATTTCCAACTTTTATGCTCCGAAAAGACTTTTCAGCCTTAACAGAGTCCAAAAGTGCATTTTGTTGTCAAACACTTAGATTCTATGATTTCCTGCATTTAATGCATCATAGAATACCAGACATTCAAGTTGTACTATATTGTAAGAGTACCTGATGCTCTCATCATGTTTTACTGCTTTAAGTTGCATTTCCAACTTTTATGCTCCGAAAAGACTTTTCAGCCTTAACAGAGTCCAAAAGTGCATTTTGTTGTCAAACACTTAGATTCTATGATTTCCTGCATTTAATGCATCATAGAATACCAGACATTCAAGTTGTACTATATTGTAAGAGTACCTGATGCTCTCATCATGTTTTACTGCTTTAAGTTGCATTTCCAACTTTTATGCTCCGAAAAGACTTTTCAGCCTTAACAGAGTCCAAAAGTGCATTTTGTTGTCAAACACTTAGATTCTATGATTTCCTGCATTTAATGCATCATAGAATACCAGACATTCAAGTTGTACTATATTGTAAGAGTACCTGATGCTCTCATCATGTTTTACTGCTTTAAGTTGCATTTCCAACTTTTATGCTCCGAAAAGACTTTTCAGCCTTAACAGAGTCCAAAAGTGCATTTTGTTGTCAAACACTTAGATTCTATGATTTCCTGCATTTAATGCATCATAGAATACCAGACATTCATGTTTCATTATAATAAAAGAGTACCTGGTGCTCTCATCACGTTTTACTGCTTTAAGTTGCATTTCTAACTTTTATGCTCCGAAAAGACTTTTCAGCCTTAACAGAGTCCAAAAGTGCATTTTGTTGTCAAACACTTAGATTCTATGATTTCCTGCATTTAATGCATCATAGAATACCAGACATTCAAGTTGTACTATATTGTAAGAGTACCTGATGCTCTCATCATGTTTTACTGCTTTAAGTTGCATTTCCAACTTTTATGCTCCGAAAAGACTTTTCAGCCTTAACAGAGTCCAAAAGTGCATTTTGTTGTCAAACACTTAGATTCTATGATTTCCTGCATTTAATGCATCATAGAATACCAGACATTCAAGTTGTACTATATTGTAAGAGTACCTGATGCTCTCATCATGTTTTACTGCTTTAAGTTGCATTTCCAACTTTTATGCTCCGAAAAGACTTTTCAGCCTTAACAGAGTCCAAAAGTGCATTTTGTTGTCAAACACTTAGATTCTATGATTTCCTGCATTTAATGCATCATAGAATACCAGACATTCAAGTTGTACTATATTGTAAGAGTACCTGATGCTCTCATCATGTTTTACTGCTTTAAGTTGCATTTCCAACTTTTATGCTCCGAAAAGACTTTTCAGCCTTAACAGAGTCCAAAAGTGCATTTTGTTGTCAAACACTTAGATTCTATGATTTCCTGCATTTAATGCATCATAGAATACCAGACATTCAAGTTGTACTATATTGTAAGAGTACCTGATGCTCTCATCATGTTTTACTGCTTTAAGTTGCATTTCCAACTTTTATGCTCCGAAAAGACTTTTCAGCCTTAACAGAGTCCAAAAGTGCATTTTGTTGTCAAACACTTAGATTCTATGATTTCCTGCATTTAATGCATCATAGAATACCAGACATTCAAGTTGTACTATATTGTAAGAGTACCTGATGCTCTCATCATGTTTTACTGCTTTAAGTTGCATTTCCAACTTTTATGCTCCGAAAAGACTTTTCAGCCTTAACAGAGTCCAAAAGTGCATTTTGTTGTCAAACACTTAGATTCTATGATTTCCTGCATTTAATGCATCATAGAATACCAGACATTCAAGTTGTACTATATTGTAAGAGTACCTGATGCTCTCATCATGTTTTACTGCTTTAAGTTGCATTTCCAACTTTTATGCTCCGAAAAGACTTTTCAGCCTTAACAGAGTCCAAAAGTGCATTTTGTTGTCAAACACTTAGATTCTATGATTTCCTGCATTTAATGCATCATAGAATACCAGACATTCAAGTTGTACTATATTGTAAGAGTACCTGATGCTCTCATCATGTTTTACTGCTTTAAGTTGCATTTCCAACTTTTATGCTCCGAAAAGACTTTTCAGCCTTAACAGAGTCCAAAAGTGCATTTTGTTGTCAAACACTTAGATTCTATGATTTCCTGCATTTAATGCATCATAGAATACCAGACATTCAAGTTGTACTATATTGTAAGAGTACCTGATGCTCTCATCATGTTTTACTGCTTTAAGTTGCATTTCCAACTTTTATGCTCCGAAAAGACTTTTCAGCCTTAACAGAGTCCAAAAGTGCATTTTGTTGTCAAACACTTAGATTCTATGATTTCCTGCATTTAATGCATCATAGAATACCAGACATTCATGTTTCATTATAATAAAAGAGTACCTGGTGCTCTCATCACGTTTTACTGCTTTAAGTTGCATTTCTAACTTTTATGCTCCGAAAAGACTTTTCAGCCTTAACAGAGTCCAAAAGTGCATTTTGTTGTCAAACACTTAGATTCTATGATTTCCTGCATTTAATGCATCATAGAATACCAGACATTCATGTTTCATTATAATAAAAGAGTACCTGGTGCTCTCATCACGTTTTACTGCTTTAAGTTGCATTTCTAACTTTTATGCTCCGAAAAGACTTTTCAGCCTTAACAGAGTCCAAAAGTGCATTTTGTTGTCAAACACTTAGATTCTATGATTTCCTGCATGTAATGCATCATAGAATACCAGACATTCATGTTTCATTATAATAAAAGAGTACCTGGTGCTCTCATCACGTTTTACTGCTTTAAGTTGCATTTCTAACTTTTATGCTCCGAAAAGACTTTTCAGCCTTAACAGAGTCCAAAAGTGCATTTTGTTGTCAAACACTTAGATTCTATGATTTCCTGCATTTAATGCATCATAGAATACCAGACATTCAAGTTGTACTATATTGTAAGAGTACCTGATGCTCTCATCATGTTTTACTGCTTTAAGTTGCATTTCCAACTTTTATGCTCCGAAAAGACTTTTCAGCCTTAACAGAGTCCAAAAGTGCATTTTGTTGTCAAACACTTAGATTCTATGATTTCCTGCATTTAATGCATCATAGAATACCAGACATTCAAGTTGTACTATATTGTAAGAGTACCTGATGCTCTCATCATGTTTTGCTGCTTTAAGTTGCATTTCCAACTTTTATGCTCCGAAAAGACTTTTCAGCCTTAACAGAGTCCAAAAGTGCATTTTGTTGTCAAACACTTAGATTCTATGATTTCCTGCATTTAATGCATCATAGAATACCAGACATTCAAGTTGTACTATATTGTAAGAGTACCTGATGCTCTCATCATGTTTTACTGCTTTAAGTTGCATTTCCAACTTTTATGCTCCGAAAAGACTTTTCAGCCTTAACAGAGTCCAAAAGTGCATTTTGTTGTCAAACACTTAGATTCTATGATTTCCTGCATTTAATGCATCATAGAATACCAGACATTCAAGTTGTACTATATTGTAAGAGTACCTGATGCTCTCATCATGTTTTACTGCTTTAAGTTGCATTTCCAACTTTTATGCTCCGAAAAGACTTTTCAGCCTTAACAGAGTCCAAAAGTGCATTTTGTTGTCAAACACTTAGATTCTATGATTTCCTGCATTTAATGCATCATAGAATACCAAACATTCAAGTTGTACTATATTGTAAGAGTACCTGATGCTCTCATCATGTTTTACTGCTTTAAGTTGCATTTCCAACTTTTATGCTCCGAAAAGACTTTTCAGCCTTAACAGAGTCCAAAAGTGCATTTTGTTGTCAAACACTTAGATTCTATGATTTCCTGCATTTAATGCATCATAGAATACCAGACATTCATGTTTCATTATAATAAAAGAGTACCTGGTGCTCTCATCACGTTTTACTGCTTTAAGTTGCATTTCTAACTTTTATGCTCCGAAAAGACTTTTCAGCCTTAACAGAGTCCAAAAGTGCATTTTGTTGTCAAACACTTAGATTCTATGATTTCCTGCATTTAATGCATCATAGAATACCAGACATTCAAGTTGTACTATATTGTAAGAGTACCTGATGCTCTCATCATGTTTTACTGCTTTAAGTTGCATTTCCAACTTTTATGCTCCGAAAAGACTTTTCAGCCTTAACAGAGTCCAAAAGTGCATTTTGTTGTCAAACACTTAGATTCTATGATTTCCTGCATTTAATGCATCATAGAATACCAGACATTCAAGTTGTACTATATTGTAAGAGTACCTGATGCTCTCATCATGTTTTACTGCTTTAAGTTGCATTTCCAACTTTTATGCTCCGAAAAGACTTTTCAGCCTTAACAGAGTCCAAAAGTGCATTTTGTTGTCAAACACTTAGATTCTATGATTTCCTGCATTTAATGCATCATAGAATACCAGACATTCAAGTTGTACTATATTGTAAGAGTACCTGATGCTCTCATCATGTTTTACTGCTTTAAGTTGCATTTCCAACTTTTATGCTCCGAAAAGACTTTTCAGCCTTAACAGAGTCCAAAAGTGCATTTTGTTGTCAAACACTTAGATTCTATGATTTCCTGCATTTAATGCATCATAGAATACCAGACATTCAAGTTGTACTATATTGTAAGAGTACCTGATGCTCTCATCATGTTTTACTGCTTTAAGTTGCATTTCCAACTTTTATGCTCCGAAAAGACTTTTCAGCCTTAACAGAGTCCAAAAGTGCATTTTGTTGTCAAACACTTAGATTCTATGATTTCCTGCATTTAATGCATCATAGAATACCAGACATTCATGTTTCATTATAATAAAAGAGTACCTGATGCTCTCATCACGTTTTACTGCTTTAAGTTGCATTTCTAACTTTTATGCTCCGAAAAGACTTTTCAGCCTTAACAGAGTCCAAAAGTGCATTTTGTTGTCAAACACTTAGATTCTATGATTTCCTGCATTTAATGCATCATAGAATACCAGACATTCAAGTTGTACTATATTGTAAGAGTACCTGATGCTCTCATCATGTTTTACTGCTTTAAGTTGCATTTCCAACTTTTATGCTCCGAAAAGACTTTTCAGCCTTAACAGAGTCCAAAAGTGCATTTTGTTGTCAAACACTTAGATTCTATGATTTCCTGCATTTAATGCATCATAGAATACCAGACATTCAAGTTGTACTATATTGTAAGAGTACCTGATGCTCTCATCATGTTTTACTGCTTTAAGTTGCATTTCCAACTTTTATGCTCCGAAAAGACTTTTCAGCCTTAACAGAGTCCAAAAGTGCATTTTGTTGTCAAACACTTAGATTCTATGATTTCCTGCATTTAATGCATCATAGAATACCAGACATTCAAGTTGTACTATATTGTAAGAGTACCTGATGCTCTCATCATGTTTTACTGCTTTAAGTTGCATTTCCAACTTTTATGCTCCGAAAAGACTTTTCAGCCTTAACAGAGTCCAAAAGTGCATTTTGTTGTCAAACACTTAGATTCTATGATTTCCTGCATTTAATGCATCATAGAATACCAGACATTCAAGTTGTACTATATTGTAAGAGTACCTGATGCTCTCATCATGTTTTACTGCTTTAAGTTGCATTTCCAACTTTTATGCTCCGAAAAGACTTTTCAGCCTTAACAGAGTCCAAAAGTGCATTTTGTTGTCAAACACTTAGATTCTATGATTTCCTGCATTTAATGCATCATAGAATACCAGACATTCAAGTTGTACTATATTGTAAGAGTACCTGATGCTCTCATCATGTTTTACTGCTTTAAGTTGCATTTCCAACTTTTATGCTCCGAAAAGACTTTTCAGCCTTAACAGAGTCCAAAAGTGCATTTTGTTGTCAAACACTTAGATTCTATGATTTCCTGCATTTAATGCATCATAGAATACCAGACATTCAAGTTGTACTATATTGTAAGAGTACCTGATGCTCTCATCATGTTTTACTGCTTTAAGTTGCATTTCCAACTTTTATGCTCCGAAAAGACTTTTCAGCCTTAACAGAGTCCAAAAGTGCATTTTGTTGTCAAACACTTAGATTCTATGATTTCCTGCATTTAATGCATCATAGAATACCAGACATTCAAGTTGTACTATATTGTAAGAGTACCTGATGCTCTCATCATGTTTTACTGCTTTAAGTTGCATTTCCAACTTTTATGCTCCGAAAAGACTTTTCAGCCTTAACAGAGTCCAAAAGTGCATTTTGTTGTCAAACACTTAGATTCTATGATTTCCTGCATTTAATGCATCATAGAATACCAGACATTCATGTTTCATTATAATAAAAGAGTACCTGGTGCTCTCATCACGTTTTACTGCTTTAAGTTGCATTTCTAACTTTTATGCTCCGAAAAGACTTTTCAGCCTTAACAGAGTCCAAAAGTGCATTTTGTTGTCAAACACTTAGATTATATGATTTCCTGCATTTAATGCATCATAGAATACCAGACATTCAAGTTGTACTATATTGTAAGAGTACCTGATGCTCTCATCATGTTTTACTGCTTTAAGTTGCATTTCCAACTTTTATGCTCCGAAAAGACTTTTCAGCCTTAACAGAGTCCAAAAGTGCATTTTGTTGTCAAACACTTAGATTCTATGATTTCCTGCATTTAATGCATCATAGAATACCAGACATTCAAGTTGTACTATATTGTAAGAGTACCTGATGCTCTCATCATGTTTTACTGCTTTAAGTTGCATTTCCAACTTTTATGCTCCGAAAAGACTTTTCAGCCTTAACAGAGTCCAAAAGTGCATTTTGTTGTCAAACACTTAGATTCTATGATTTCCTGCATTTAATGCATCATAGAATACCAGACATTCAAGTTGTACTATATTGTAAGAGTACCTGATGCTCTCATCATGTTTTACTGCTTTAAGTTGCATTTCCAACTTTTATGCTCCGAAAAGACTTTTCAGCCTTAACAGAGTCCAAAAGTGCATTTTGTTGTCAAACACTTAGATTCTATGATTTCCTGCATTTAATGCATCATAGAATACCAGACATTCATGTTTCATTATAATAAAAGAGTACCTGGTGCTCTCATCACGTTTTACTGCTTTAAGTTGCATTTCTAACTTTTATGCTCCGAAAAGACTTTTCAGCCTTAACAGAGTCCAAAAGTGCATTTTGTTGTCAAACACTTAGATTCTATGATTTCCTGCATTTAATGCATCATAGAATACCAGACATTCAAGTTGTACTATATTGTAAGAGTACCTGATGCTCTCATCATGTTTTACTGCTTTAAGTTGCATTTCCAACTTTTATGCTCCGAAAAGACTTTTCAGCCTTAACAGAGTCCAAAAGTGCATTTTGTTGTCAAACACTTAGATTCTATGATTTCCTGCATTTAATGCATCATAGAATACCAGACATTCAAGTTGTACTATATTGTAAGAGTACCTGATGCTCTCATCATGTTTTACTGCTTTAAGTTGCATTTCCAACTTTTATGCTCCGAAAAGACTTTTCAGCCTTAACAGAGTCCAAAAGTGCATTTTGTTGTCAAACACTTAGATTCTATGATTTCCTGCATTTAATGCATCATAGAATACCAGACATTCAAGTTGTACTACATTGTAAGAGTACCTGATGCTCTCATCATGTTTTACTGCTTTAAGTTGCATTTCCAACTTTTATGCTCCGAAAAGACTTTTCAGCCTTAACAGAGTCCAAAAGTGCATTTTGTTGTCAAACACTTAGATTCTATGATTTCCTGCATTTAATGCATCATAGAATACCAGACATTCATGTTTCATTATAATAAAAGAGTACCTGGTGCTCTCATCACGTTTTACTGCTTTAAGTTGCATTTCTAACTTTTATGCTCCGAAAAGACTTTTCAGCCTTAACAGAGTCCAAAAGTGCATTTTGTTGTCAAACACTTAGATTCTATGATTTCCTGCATTTAATGCATCATAGAATACCAGACATTCAAGTTGTACTATATTGTAAGAGTACCTGATGCTCTCATCATGTTTTACTGCTTTAAGTTGCATTTCCAACTTTTATGCTCCGAAAAGACTTTTCAGCCTTAACAGAGTCCAAAAGTGCATTTTGTTGTCAAACACTTAGATTCTATGATTTCCTGCATTTAATGCATCATAGAATACCAGACATTCAAGTTGTACTATATTGTAAGAGTACCTGATGCTCTCATCATGTTTTACTGCTTTAAGTTGCATTTCCAACTTTTATGCTCCGAAAAGACTTTTCAGCCTTAACAGAGTCCAAAAGTGCATTTTGTTGTCAAACACTTAGATTCTATGATTTCCTGCATTTAATGCATCATAGAATACCAGACATTCAAGTTGTACTACATTGTAAGAGTACCTGATGCTCTCATCATGTTTTACTGCTTTAAGTTGCATTTCCAACTTTTATGCTCCGAAAAGACTTTTCAGCCTTAACAGAGTCCAAAAGTGCATTTTGTTGTCAAACACTTAGATTCTATGATTTCCTGCATTTAATGCATCATAGAATACCAGACATTCAAGTTGTACTATATTGTAAGAGTACCTGATGCTCTCATCATGTTTTACTGCTTTAAGTTGCATTTCCAACTTTTATGCTCCGAAAAGACTTTTCAGCCTTAACAGAGTCCAAAAGTGCATTTTGTTGTCAAACACTTAGATTCTATGATTTCCTGCATTTAATGCATCATAGAATACCAGACATTCAAGTTGTACTATATTGTAAGAGTACCTGATGCTCTCATCATGTTTTACTGCTTTAAGTTGCATTTCCAACTTTTATGCTCCGAAAAGACTTTTCAGCCTTAACAGAGTCCAAAAGTGCATTTTGTTGTCAAACACTTAGATTCTATGATTTCCTGCATTTAATGCATCATAGAATACCAGACATTCAAGTTGTACTATATTGTAAGAGTACCTGATGCTCTCATCATGTTTTACTGCTTTAAGTTGCATTTCCAACTTTTATGCTCCGAAAAGACTTTTCAGCCTTAACAGAGTCCAAAAGTGCATTTTGTTGTCAAACACTTAGATTCTATGATTTCCTGCATTTAATGCATCATAGAATACCAGACATTCAAGTTGTACTACATTGTAAGAGTACGTGATGCTCTCATCATGTTTTACTGCTTTAAGTTGCATTTCCAACTTTTATGCTCCGAAAAGACTTTTCAGCCTTAACAGAGTCCAAAAGTGCATTTTGTTGTCAAACACTTAGATTCTATGATTTCCTGCATTTAATGCATCATAGAATACCAGACATTCATGTTTCATTATAATAAAAGAGTACCTGGTGCTCTCATCACGTTTTACTGATTTAAGTTGCATTTCTAACTTTTATGCGCCGAAAAGACTTTTCAGCCTTAACAGAGTCCAAAAGTGCATTTTGTTGTCAAACACTTAGATTCTATGATTTCCTGCATTTAATGCATCATAGAATACCAGACATTCAAGTTGTACTATATTGTAAGAGTACCTGATGCTCTCATCCTGTTTTACTGCTTTAAGTTGCATTTCCAACTTTTATGCTCCGAAAAGACTTTTCAGCCTTAACAGAGTCCAAAAGTGCATTTTGTTGTCAAACACTTAGATTCTATGATTTCCTGCATTTAATGCATCATAGAATACCAGACATTCAAGTTGTACTATATTGTAAGAGTACCTGATGCTCTCATCATGTTTTACTGCTTTAAGTTGCATTTCCAACTTTTATGCTCCGAAAAGACTTTTCAGCCTTAACAGAGTCCAAAAGTGCATTTTGTTGTCAAACACTTAGATTCTATGATTTCCTGCATTTAATGCATCATAGAATACCAGACATTCAAGTTGTACTATATTGTAAGAGTACCTGATGCTCTCATCATGTTTTACTGCTTTAAGTTGCATTTCCAACTTTTATGCTCCGAAAAGACTTTTCAGCCTTAACAGAGTCCAAAAGTGCATTTTGTTGTCAAACACTTAGATTCTATGATTTCCTGCATTTAATGCATCATAGAATACCAGACATTCAAGTTGTACTATATTGTAAGAGTACCTGATGCTCTCATCATGTTTTACCGCTTTAAGTTGCATTTCCAACTTTTATGCTCCGAAAAGACTTTTCAGCCTTAACAGAGTCCAAAAGTGCATTTTGTTGTCAAACACTTAGATTCTATGATTTCCTGCATTTAATGCATCATAGAATGCCAGACATTCAAGTTGTACTATATTGTAAGAGTACCTGATGCTCTCATCATGTTTTACTGCTTTAAGTTGCATTTCCAACTTTTATGCTCCGAAAAGACTTTTCAGCCTTAACAGAGTCCAAAAGTGCATTTTGTTGTCAAACACTTAGATTCTATGATTTCCTGCATTTAATGCATCATAGAATACCAGACATTCATGTTTCATTATAATAAAAGAGTACCTGGTGCTCTCATCACGTTTTACTGCTTTAAGTTGCATTTCTAACTTTTATGCTCCGAAAAGACTTTTCAGCCTTAACAGAGTCCAAAAGTGCATTTTGTTGTCAAACACTTAGATTCTATGATTTCCTGCATTTAATGCATCATAGAATACCAGACATTCAAGTTGTACTATATTGTAAGAGTACCTGATGCTCTCATCATGTTTTACTGCTTTAAGTTGCATTTCCAACTTTTATGCTCCGAAAAGACTTTTCAGCCTTAACAGAGTCCAAAAGTGCATTTTGTTGTCAAACACTTAGATTCTATGATTTCCTGCATTTAATGCATCATAGAATACCAGACATTCAAGTTGTACTATATTGTAAGAGTACCTGATGCTCTCATCATGTTTTACTGCTTTAAGTTGCATTTCCAACTTTTATGCTCCGAAAAGACTTTTCAGCCTTAACAGAGTCCAAAAGTGCATTTTGTTGTCAAACACTTAGATTCTATGATTTCCTGCATTTAATGCATCATAGAATACCAGACATTCAAGTTGTACTATATTGTAAGAGTACCTGATGCTCTCATCATGTTTTACTGCTTTAAGTTGCATTTCCAACTTTTATGCTCCGAAAAGACTTTTCAGCCTTAACAGAGTCCAAAAGTGCATTTTGTTGTCAAACACTTAGATTCTATGATTTCCTGCATTTAATGCATCATAGAATACCAGACATTCATGTTTCATTATAATAAAAGAGTACCTGGTGCTCTCATCACGTTTTCTGCTTTAAGTTGCATTTCTAACTTTTATGCTCCGAAAAGACTTTTCAGCCTTAACAGAGTCCAAAAGTGCATTTTGTTGTCAAACACTTAGATTCTATGATTTCCTGCATTTAATGCATCATAGAATACCAGACATTCAAGTTGTACTATATTGTAAGAGTACCTGATGCTCTCATCATGTTTTACTGCTTTAAGTTGCATTTCCAACTTTTATGCTCCGAAAAGACTTTTCAGCCTTAACAGAGTCCAAAAGTGCATTTTGTTGTCAAACACTTAGATTCTATGATTCCCTGCATTTAATGCATCATAGAATACCAGACATTCAAGTTGTACTATATTGTAAGAGTACCTGATGCTCTCATCATGTTTTACTGCTTTAAGTTGCATTTCCAACTTTTATGCTCCGAAAAGACTTTTCAGCCTTAACAGAGTCCAAAAGTGCATTTTGTTGTCAAACACTTAGATTCTATGATTTCCTGCATTTAATGCATCATAGAATACCAGACATTCATGTTTCATTATAATAAAAGAGTACCTGGTGCTCTCATCACGTTTTACTGCTTTAAGTTGCATTTCTAACTTTTATGCTCCGAAAAGACTTTTCAGCCTTAACAGAGTCCAAAAGTGCATTTTGTTGTCAAACACTTAGATTCTATGATTTCCTGCATTTAATGCATCATAGAATACCAGACATTCAAGTTGTACTATATTGTAAGAGTACCTGATGCTCTCATCATGTTTTACTGCTTTAAGTTGCATTTCCAACTTTTATGCTCCGAAAAGACTTTTCAGCCTTAACAGAGTCCAAAAGTGCATTTTGTTGTCAAACACTTAGATTCTATGATTTCCTGCATTTAATGCATCATAGAATACCAGACATTCAAGTTGTACTATATTGTAAGAGTACCTGATGCTCTCATCATGTTTTACTGCTTTAAGTTGCATTTCCAACTTTTATGCTCCGAAAAGACTTTTCAGCCTTAACAGAGTCCAAAAGTGCATTTTGTTGTCAAACACTTAGATTCTATGATTTCCTGCATTTAATGCATCATAGAATACCAGACATTCATGTTTCATTATAATAAAAGAGTACCTGGTGCTCTCATCACGTTTTACTGCTTTAAGTTGCATTTCTAACTTTTATGCTCCGAAAAGACTTTTCAGCCTTAACAGAGTCCAAAAGTGCATTTTGTTGTCAAACACTTAGATTCTATGATTTCCTGCATTTAATGCATCATAGAATACCAGACATTCAAGTTGTACTATATTGTAAGAGTACCTGATGCTCTCATCATGTTTTACTGCTTTAAGTTGCATTTCCAACTTTTATGCTCCGAAAAGACTTTTCAGCCTTAACAGAGTCCAAAAGTGCATTTTGTTGTCAAACACTTAGATTCTATGATTTCCTGCATTTAATGCATCATAGAATACCAGACATTCAAGTTGTACTATATTGTAAGAGTACCTGATGCTCTCATCATGTTTTACTGCTTTAAGTTGCATTTCCAACTTTTATGCTCCGAAAAGACTTTTCAGCCTTAACAGAGTCCAAAAGTGCATTTTGTTGTCAAACACTTAGATTCTATGATTTCCTGCATTTAATGCATCATAGAATACCAGACATTCAAGTTGTACTATATTGTAAGAGTACCTGATGCTCTCATCATGTTTTACTGCTTTAAGTTGCATTTCCAACTTTTATGCTCCGAAAAGACTTTTCAGCCTTAACAGAGTCCAAAAGTGCATTTTGTTGTCAAACACTTAGATTCTATGATTTCCTGCATTTAATGCATCATAGAATACCAGACATTCATGTTTCATTATAATAAAAGAGTACCTGGTGCTCTCATCACGTTTTACTGCTTTAAGTTGCATTTCCAACTTTTATGCTCCGAAAAGACTTTTCAGCCTTAACAGAGTCCAAAAGTGCATTTTGTTGTCAAACACTTAGATTCTATGATTTCCTGCATTTAATGCATCATAGAATACCAGACATTCATGTTTCATTATAATAAAAGAGTACCTGGTGCTCTCATCACGTTTTACTGCTTTAAGTTGCATTTCTAACTTTTATGCTCCGAAAAGACTTTTCAGCCTTAACAGAGTCCAAAAGTGCATTTTGTTGTCAAACACTTAGATTCTATGATTTCCTGCATTTAATGCATCATAGAATACCAGACATTCATGTTTCATTATAATAAAAGAGTACCTGGTGCTCTCATCACGTTTTACTGCTTTAAGTTGCATTTCTAACTTTTATGCTCCGAAAAGACTTTTCAGCCTTAACAGAGTCCAAAAGTGCATTTTGTTGTCAAACACTTAGATTCTATGATTTCCTGCATTTAATGCATCATAGAATACCAGACATTCATGTTTCATTATAATAAAAGAGTACCTGGTGCTCTCATCACGTTTTACTGCTTTAAGTTGCATTTCTAACTTTTTTGCTCCGAAAAGACTTTTCAGCCTTAACAGAGTCCAAAAGTGCATTTAGTTGTCAAACACTTAGATTCTATGATTTCCTGCATTTAATGCATCATAGAATACCAGACATTCAAGTTGTACTATATTGTAAGAGTACCTGATGCTCTCATCATGTTTTACTGCTTTAAGTTGCATTTCCAACTTTTATGCTCCGAAAAGACTTTTCAGCCTTAACAGAGTCCAAAAGTGCATTTTGTTGTCAAACACTTAGATTCTATGATTTCCTGCATTTAATGCATCATAGAATACCAGACATTCAAGTTGTACTATATTGTAAGAGTACCTGATGCTCTCATCATGTTTTACTGCTTTAAGTTGCATTTCCAACTTTTATGCTCCGAAAAGACTTTTCAGCCTTAACAGAGTCCAAAAGTGCATTTTGTTGTCAAACACTTAGATTCTATGATTTCCTGCATTTAATGCATCATAGAATACCAGACATTCAAGTTGTACTATATTGTAAGAGTACCTGATGCTCTCATCATGTTTTACTGCTTTAAGTTGCATTTCCAACTTTTATGCTCCGAAAAGACTTTTCAGCCTTAACAGAGTCCAAAAGTGCATTTTGTTGTCAAACACTTAGATTCTATGATTTCCTGCATTTAATGCATCATAGAATACCAGACATTCAAGTTGTACTATATTGTAAGAGTACCTGATGCTCTCATCATGTTTTACTGCTTTAAGTTGCATTTCCAACTTTTATGCTCCGAAAAGACTTTTCAGCCTTAACAGAGTCCAAAAGTGCATTTTGTTGTCAAACACTTAGATTCTATGATTTCCTGCATTTAATGCATCATAGAATACCAGACATTCAAGTTGTACTATATTGTAAGAGTACCTGATGCTCTCATCATGTTTTACTGCTTTAAGTTGCATTTCCAACTTTTATGCTCCGAAAAGACTTTTCAGCCTTAACAGAGTCCAAAAGTGCATTTTGTTGTCAAACACTTAGATTCTATGATTTCCTGCATTTAATGCATCATAGAATACCAGACATTCAAGTTGTACTATATTGTAAGAGTACCTGATGCTCTCATCATGTTTTACTGCTTTAAGTTGCATTTCCAACTTTTATGCTCCGAAAAGACTTTTCAGCCTTAACAGAGTCCAAAAGTGCATTTTGTTGTCAAACACTTAGATTCTATGATTTCCTGCATTTAATGCATCATAGAATACCAGACATTCAAGTTGTACTATATTGTAAGAGTACCTGATGCTCTCATCATGTTTTACCGCTTTAAGTTGCATTTCCAACTTTTATGCTCCGAAAAGACTTTTCAGCCTTAACAGAGTCCAAAAGTGCATTTTGTTGTCAAACACTTAGATTCTATGATTTCCTGCATTTAATGCATCATAGAATACCAGACATTCAAGTTGTACTATATTGTAAGAGTACCTGATGCTCTCATCATGTTTTACTGCTTTAAGTTGCATTTCCAACTTTTATGCTCCGAAAAGACTTTTCAGCCTTAACAGAGTCCAAAAGTGCATTTTGTTGTCAAACACTTAGATTCTATGATTTCCTGCATTTAATGCATCATAGAATACCAGACATTCATGTTTCATTATAATAAAAGAGTACCTGGTGCTCTCATCACGTTTTACTGCTTTAAGTTGCATTTCTAACTTTTATGCTCCGAAAAGACTTTTCAGCCTTAACAGAGTCCAAAAGTGCATTTTGTTGTCAAACACTTAGATTCTATGATTTCCTGTATTTAATGCATCATAGAATACCAGACATTCATGTTTCATTATAATAAAAGAGTACCTGGTGCTCTCATCACGTTTTACTGCTTTAAGTTGCATTTCTAACTTTTATGCTCCGAAAAGACTTTTCAGCCTTAACAGAGTCCAAAAGTGCATTTTGTTGTCAAACACTTAGATTCTATGATTTCCTGCATTTAATGCATCATAGAATACCAGACATTCATGTTTCATTATAATAAAAGAGTACCTGGTGCTCTCATCACGTTTTACTGCTTTAAGTTGCATTTCTAACTTTTTTGCTCCGAAAAGACTTTTCAGCCTTAACAGAGTCCAAAAGTGCATTTAGTTGTCAAACACTTAGATTCTATGATTTCCTGCATTTAATGCATCATAGAATACCAGACATTCAAGTTGTACTATATTGTAAGAGTACCTGATGCTCTCATCATGTTTTACTGCTTTAAGTTGCATTTCCAACTTTTATGCTCCGAAAAGACTTTTCAGCCTTAACAGAGTCCAAAAGTGCATTTTGTTGTCAAACACTTAGATTCTATGATTTCCTGCATTTAATGCATCATAGAATACCAGACATTCAAGTTGTACTATATTGTAAGAGTACCTGATGCTCTCATCATGTTTTACTGCTTTAAGTTGCATTTCCAACTTTTATGCTCCGAAAAGACTTTTCAGCCTTAACAGAGTCCAAAAGTGCATTTTGTTGTCAAACACTTAGATTCTATGATTTCCTGCATTTAATGCATCATAGAATACCAGACATTCAAGTTGTACTATATTGTAAGAGTACCTGATGCTCTCATCATGTTTTACTGCTTTAAGTTGCATTTCCAACTTTTATGCTCCGAAAAGACTTTTCAGCCTTAACAGAGTCCAAAAGTGCATTTTGTTGTCAAACACTTAGATTCTATGATTTCCTGCATTTAATGCATCATAGAATACCAGACATTCAAGTTGTACTATATTGTAAGAGTACCTGATGCTCTCATCATGTTTTACTGCTTTAAGTTGCATTTCCAACTTTTATGCTCCGAAAAGACTTTTCAGCCTTAACAGAGTCCAAAAGTGCATTTTGTTGTCAAACACTTAGATTCTATGATTTCCTGCATTTAATGCATCATAGAATACCAGACATTCAAGTTGTACTATATTGTAAGAGTACCTGATGCTCTCATCATGTTTTACTGCTTTAAGTTGCATTTCCAACTTTTATGCTCCGAAAAGACTTTTCAGCCTTAACAGAGTCCAAAAGTGCATTTTGTTGTCAAACACTTAGATTCTATGATTTCCTGCATTTAATGCATCATAGAATACCAGACATTCAAGTTGTACTATATTGTAAGAGTACCTGATGCTCTCATCATGTTTTACTGCTTTAAGTTGCATTTCCAACTTTTATGCTCCGAAAAGACTTTTCAGCCTTAACAGAGTCCAAAAGTGCATTTTGTTGTCAAACACTTAGATTCTATGATTTCCTGCATTTAATGCATCATAGAATACCAGACATTCAAGTTGTACTATATTGTAAGAGTACCTGATGCTCTCATCATGTTTTACCGCTTTAAGTTGCATTTCCAACTTTTATGCTCCGAAAAGACTTTTCAGCCTTAACAGAGTCCAAAAGTGCATTTTGTTGTCAAACACTTAGATTCTATGATTTCCTGCATTTAATGCATCATAGAATACCAGACATTCAAGTTGTACTATATTGTAAGAGTACCTGATGCTCTCATCATGTTTTACTGCTTTAAGTTGCATTTCCAACTTTTATGCTCCGAAAAGACTTTTCAGCCTTAACAGAGTCCAAAAGTGCATTTTGTTGTCAAACACTTAGATTCTATGATTTCCTGCATTTAATGCATCATAGAATACCAGACATTCATGTTTCATTATAATAAAAGAGTACCTGGTGCTCTCATCACGTTTTACTGCTTTAAGTTGCATTTCTAACTTTTATGCTCCGAAAAGACTTTTCAGCCTTAACAGAGTCCAAAAGTGCATTTTGTTGTCAAACACTTAGATTCTATGATTTCCTGCATTTAATGCATCATAGAATACCAGACATTCAAGTTGTACTATATTGTAAGAGTACCTGATGCTCTCATCATGTTTTACTGCTTTAAGTTGCATTTCCAACTTTTATGCTCCGAAAAGACTTTTCAGCCTTAACAGAGTCCAAAAGTGCATTTTGTTGTCAAACACTTAGATTCTATGATTTCCTGCATTTAATGCATCATAGAATACCAGACATTCAAGTTGTACTATATTGTAAGAGTACCTGATGCTCTCATCATGTTTTACTGCTTTAAGTTGCATTTCCAACTTTTATGCTCCGAAAAGACTTTTCAGCCTTAACAGAGTCCAAAAGTGCATTTTGTTGTCAAACACTTAGATTCTATGATTTCCTGCATTTAATGCATCATAGAATACCAGACATTCAAGTTGTACTATATTGTAAGAGTACCTGATGCTCTCATCATGTTTTACTGCTTTAAGTTGCATTTCCAACTTTTATGCTCCGAAAAGACTTTTCAGCCTTAACAGAGTCCAAAAGTGCATTTTGTTGTCAAACACTTAGATTCTATGATTTCCTGCATTTAATGCATCATAGAATACCAGACATTCATGTTTCATTATAATAAAAGAGTACCTGGTGCTCTCATCACGTTTTACTGCTTTAAGTTGCATTTCTAACTTTTATGCTCCGAAAAGACTTTTCAGCCTTAACAGAGTCCAAAAGTGCATTTTGTTGTCAAACACTTAGATTCTATGATTTCCTGCATTTAATGCATCATAGAATACCAGACATTCAAGTTGTACTATATTGTAAGAGTACCTGATGCTCTCATCATGTTTTACTGCTTTAAGTTGCATTTCCAACTTTTATGCTCCGAAAAGACTTTTCAGCCTTAACAGAGTCCAAAAGTGCATTTTGTTGTCAAACACTTAGATTCTATGATTTCCTGCATTTAATGCATCATAGAATACCAGACATTCAAGTTGTACTATATTGTAAGAGTACCTGATGCTCTCATCATGTTTTACTGCTTTAAGTTGCATTTCCAACTTTTATGCTCCGAAAAGACTTTTCAGCCTTAACAGAGTCCAAAAGTGCATTTTGTTGTCAAACACTTAGATTCTATGATTTCCTGCATTTAATGCATCATAGAATACCAGACATTCATGTTTCATTATAATAAAAGAGTACCTGGTGCTCTCATCACGTTTTACTGCTTTAAGTTGCATTTCTAACTTTTATGCTCCGAAAAGACTTTTCAGCCTTAACAGAGTCCAAAAGTGCATTTTGTTGTCAAACACTTAGATTCTATGATTTCCTGCATTTAATGCATCATAGAATACCAGACATTCAAGTTGTACTATATTGTAAGAGTACCTGATGCTCTCATCATGTTTTACTGCTTTAAGTTGCATTTCCAACTTTTATGCTCCGAAAAGACTTTTCAGCCTTAACAGAGTCCAAAAGTGCATTTTGTTGTCAAACACTTAGATTCTATGATTTCCTGCATTTAATGCATCATAGAATACCAGACATTCAAGTTGTACTATATTGTAAGAGTACCTGATGCTCTCATCATGTTTTACTGCTTTAAGTTGCATTTCCAACTTTTATGCTCCGAAAAGACTTTTCAGCCTTAACAGAGTCCAAAAGTGCATTTTGTTGTCAAACACTTAGATTCTATGATTTCCTGCATTTAATGCATCATAGAATACCAGACATTCAAGTTGTACTATATTGTAAGAGTACCTGATGCTCTCATCATGTTTTACTGCTTTAAGTTGCATTTCCAACTTTTATGCTCCGAAAAGACTTTTCAGCCTTAACAGAGTCCAAAAGTGCATTTTGTTGTCAAACACTTAGATTCTATGATTTCCTGCATTTAATGCATCATAGAATACCAGACATTCAAGTTGTACTATATTGTAAGAGTACCTGATGCTCTCATCATGTTTTACTGCTTTAAGTTGCATTTCCAACTTTTATGCTCCGAAAAGACTTTTCAGCCTTAACAGAGTCCAAAAGTGCATTTTGTTGTCAAACACTTAGATTCTATGATTTCCTGCATTTAATGCATCATAGAATACCAGACATTCAAGTTGTACTATATTGTAAGAGTACCTGATGCTCTCATCATGTTTTACTGCTTTAAGTTGCATTTCCAACTTTTATGCTCCGAAAAGACTTTTCAGCCTTAACAGAGTCCAAAAGTGCATTTTGTTGTCAAACACTTAGATTCTATGATTTCCTGCATTTAATGCATCATAGAATACCAGACATTCATGTTTCATTATAATAAAAGAGTACCTGGTGCTCTCATCACGTTTTACTGCTTTAAGTTGCATTTCTAACTTTTATGCTCCGAAAAGACTTTTCAGCCTTAACAGAGTCCAAAAGTGCATTTTGTTGTCAAACACTTAGATTCTATGATTTCCTGCATTTAATGCATCATAGAATACCAGACATTCATGTTTCATTATAATAAAAGAGTACCTGGTGCTCTCATCACGTTTTACTGCTTTAAGTTGCATTTCTAACTTTTATGCTCCGAAAAGACTTTTCAGCCTTAACAGAGTCCAAAAGTGCATTTTGTTGTCAAACACTTAGATTCTATGATTTCCTGCATTTAATGCATCATAGAATACCAGACATTCATGTTTCATTATAATAAAAGAGTACCTGGTGCTCTCATCACGTTTTACTGCTTTAAGTTGCATTTCTAACTTTTATGCTCCGAAAAGACTTTTCAGCCTTAACAGAGTCCAAAAGTGCATTTTGTTGTCAAACACTTAGATTCTATGATTTCCTGCATTTAATGCATCATAGAATACCAGACATTCAAGTTGTACTATATTGTAAGAGTACCTGATGCTCTCATCATGTTTTACTGCTTTAAGTTGCATTTCCAACTTTTATGCTCCGAAAAGACTTTTCAGCCTTAACAGAGTCCAAAAGTGCATTTTGTTGTCAAACACTTAGATTCTATGATTTCCTGCATTTAATGCATCATAGAATACCAGACATTCAAGTTGTACTATATTGTAAGAGTACCTGATGCTCTCATCATGTTTTACTGCTTTAAGTTGCATTTCCAACTTTTATGCTCCGAAAAGACTTTTCAGCCTTAACAGAGTCCAAAAGTGCATTTTGTTGTCAAACACTTAGATTCTATGATTTCCTGCATTTAATGCATCATAGAATACCAGACATTCAAGTTGTACTATATTGTAAGAGTACCTGATGCTCTCATCATGTTTTACTGCTTTAAGTTGCATTTCCAACTTTTATGCTCCGAAAAGACTTTTCAGCCTTAACAGAGTCCAAAAGTGCATTTTGTTGTCAAACACTTAGATTCTATGATTTCCTGCATTTAATGCATCATAGAATACCAGACATTCAAGTTGTACTATATTGTAAGAGTACCTGATGCTCTCATCATGTTTTACTGCTTTAAGTTGCATTTCCAACTTTTATGCTCCGAAAAGACTTTTCAGCCTTAACAGAGTCCAAAAGTGCATTTTGTTGTCAAACACTTAGATTCTATGATTTCCTGCATTTAATGCATCATAGAATACCAGACATTCATGTTTCATTATAATAAAAGAGTACCTGGTGCTCTCATCACGTTTTACTGCTTTAAGTTGCATTTCTAACTTTTATGCTCCGAAAAGACTTTTCAGCCTTAACAGAGTCCAAAAGTGCATTTTGTTGTCAAACACTTAGATTCTATGATTTCCTGCATTTAATGCATCATAGAATACCAGACATTCATGTTTCATTATAATAAAAGAGTACCTGGTGCTCTCATCACGTTTTACTGCTTTAAGTTGCATTTCTAACTTTTATGCTCCGAAAAGACTTTTCAGCCTTAACAGAGTCCAAAAGTGCATTTTGTTGTCAAACACTTAGATTCTATGATTTCCTGCATTTAATGCATCATAGAATACCAGACATTCAAGTTGTACTATATTGTAAGAGTACCTGATGCTCTCATCATGTTTTACTGCTTTAAGTTGCATTTCCAACTTTTATGCTCCGAAAAGACTTTTCAGCCTTAACAGAGTCCAAAAGTGCATTTTGTTGTCAAACACTTAGATTCTATGATTTCCTGCATTTAATGCATCATAGAATACCAGACATTCAAGTTGTACTATATTGTAAGAGTACCTGATGCTCTCATCATGTTTTACTGCTTTAAGTTGCATTTCCAACTTTTATGCTCCGAAAAGACTTTTCAGCCTTAACAGAGTCCAAAAGTGCATTTTGTTGTCAAACACTTAGATTCTATGATTTCCTGCATTTAATGCATCATAGAATACCAGACATTCAAGTTGTACTATATTGTAAGAGTACCTGATGCTCTCATCATGTTTTACTGCTTTAAGTTGCATTTCCAACTTTTATGCTCCGAAAAGACTTTTCAGCCTTAACAGAGTCCAAAAGTGCATTTTGTTGTCAAACACTTAGATTCTATGATTTCCTGCATTTAATGCATCATAGAATACCAGACATTCAAGTTGTACTATATTGTAAGAGTACCTGATGCTCTCATCATGTTTTACTGCTTTAAGTTGCATTTCCAACTTTTATGCTCCGAAAAGACTTTTCAGCCTTAACAGAGTCCAAAAGTGCATTTTGTTGTCAAACACTTAGATTCTATGATTTCCTGCATTTAATGCATCATAGAATACCAGACATTCAAGTTGTACTATATTGTAAGAGTACCTGATGCTCTCATCATGTTTTACTGCTTTAAGTTGCATTTCCAACTTTTATGCTCCGAAAAGACTTTTCAGCCTTAACAGAGTCCAAAAGTGCATTTTGTTGTCAAACACTTAGATTCTATGATTTCCTGCATTTAATGCATCATAGAATACCAGACATTCATGTTTCATTATAATAAAAGAGTACCTGGTGCTCTCATCACGTTTTACTGCTTTAAGTTGCATTTCTAACTTTTATGCTCCGAAAAGACTTTTCAGCCTTAACAGAGTCCAAAAGTGCATTTTGTTGTCAAACACTTAGATTCTATGATTTCCTGCATTTAATGCATCATAGAATACCAGACATTCAAGTTGTACTATATTGTAAGAGTACCTGATGCTCTCATCATGTTTTACTGCTTTAAGTTGCATTTCCAACTTTTATGCTCCGAAAAGACTTTTCAGCCTTAACAGAGTCCAAAAGTGCATTTTGTTGTCAAACACTTAGATTCTATGATTTCCTGCATTTAATGCATCATAGAATACCAGACATTCAAGTTGTACTATATTGTAAGAGTACCTGATGCTCTCATCATGTTTTACTGCTTTAAGTTGCATTTCCAACTTTTATGCTCCGAAAAGACTTTTCAGCCTTAACAGAGTCCAAAAGTGCATTTTGTTGTCAAACACTTAGATTCTATGATTTCCTGCATTTAATGCATCATAGAATACCAGACATTCATGTTTCATTATAATAAAAGAGTACCTGGTGCTCTCATCACGTTTTACTGCTTTAAGTTGCATTTCTAACTTTTATGCTCCGAAAAGACTTTTCAGCCTTAACAGAGTCCAAAAGTGCATTTTGTTGTCAAACACTTAGATTCTATGATTTCCTGCATTTAATGCATCATAGAATACCAGACATTCAAGTTGTACTATATTGTAAGAGTACCTGATGCTCTCATCATGTTTTACTGCTTTAAGTTGCATTTCCAACTTTTATGCTCCGAAAAGACTTTTCAGCCTTAACAGAGTCCAAAAGTGCATTTTGTTGTCAAACACTTAGATTCTATGATTTCCTGCATTTAATGCATCATAGAATACCAGACATTCAAGTTGTACTATATTGTAAGAGTACCTGATGCTCTCATCATGTTTTACTGCTTTAAGTTGCATTTCCAACTTTTATGCTCCGAAAAGACTTTTCAGCCTTAACAGAGTCCAAAAGTGCATTTTGTTGTCAAACACTTAGATTCTATGATTTCCTGCATTTAATGCATCATAGAATACCAGACATTCAAGTTGTACTATATTGTAAGAGTACCTGATGCTCTCATCATGTTTTACTGCTTTAAGTTGCATTTCCAACTTTTATGCTCCGAAAAGACTTTTCAGCCTTAACAGAGTCCAAAAGTGCATTTTGTTGTCAAACACTTAGATTCTATGATTTCCTGCATTTAATGCATCATAGAATACCAGACATTCAAGTTGTACTATATTGTAAGAGTACCTGATGCTCTCATCATGTTTTACTGCTTTAAGTTGCATTTCCAACTTTTATGCTCCGAAAAGACTTTTCAGCCTTAACAGAGTCCAAAAGTGCATTTTGTTGTCAAACACTTAGATTCTATGATTTCCTGCATTTAATGCATCATAGAATACCAGACATTCAAGTTGTACTATATTGTAAGAGTACCTGATGCTCTCATCATGTTTTACTGCTTTAAGTTGCATTTTCAACTTTTATGCTCCGAAAAGACTTTTCAGCCTTAACAGAGTCCAAAAGTGCATTTTGTTGTCAAACACTTAGATTCTATGATTTCCTGCATTTAATGCATCATAGAATACCAGACATTCATGTTTCATTATAATAAAAGAGTACCTGGTGCTCTCATCACGTTTTACTGCTTTAAGTTGCATTTCTAACTTTTATGCTCCGAAAAGACTTTTCAGCCTTAACAGAGTCCAAAAGTGCATTTTGTTGTCAAACACTTAGATTCTATGATTTCCTGCATTTAATGCATCATAGAATACCAGACATTCAAGTTGTACTATATTGTAAGAGTACCTGATGCTCTCATCATGTTTTACTGCTTTAAGTTGCATTTCCAACTTTTATGCTCCGAAAAGACTTTTCAGCCTTAACAGAGTCCAAAAGTGCATTTTGTTGTCAAACACTTAGATTCTATGATTTCCTGCATTTAATGCATCATAGAATACCAGACATTCAAGTTGTACTATATTGTAAGAGTACCTGATGCTCTCATCATGTTTTACTGCTTTAAGTTGCATTTCCAACTTTTATGCTCCGAAAAGACTTTTCAGCCTTAACAGAGTCCAAAAGTGCATTTTGTTGTCAAACACTTAGATTCTATGATTTCCTGCATTTAATGCATCATAGAATACCAGACATTCAAGTTGTACTATATTGTAAGAGTACCTGATGCTCTCATCATGTTTTACTGCTTTAAGTTGCATTTCCAACTTTTATGCTCCGAAAAGACTTTTCAGCCTTAACAGAGTCCAAAAGTGCATTTTGTTGTCAAACACTTAGATTCTATGATTTCCTGCATTTAATGCATCATAGAATACCAGACATTCAAGTTGTACTATATTGTAAGAGTACCTGATGCTCTCATCATGTTTTACTGCTTTAAGTTGCATTTCCAACTTTTATGCTCCGAAAAGACTTTTCAGCCTTAACAGAGTCCAAAAGTGCATTTTGTTGTCAAACACTTAGATTCTATGATTTCCTGCATTTAATGCATCATAGAATACCAGACATTCAAGTTGTACTATATTGTAAGAGTACCTGATGCTCTCATCATGTTTTACTGCTTTAAGTTGCATTTCCAACTTTTATGCTCCGAAAAGACTTTTCAGCCTTAACAGAGTCCAAAAGTGCATTTTGTTGTCAAACACTTAGATTCTATGATTTCCTGCATTTAATGCATCATAGAATACCAGACATTCAAGTTGTACTATATTGTAAGAGTACCTGATGCTCTCATCATGTTTTACTGCTTTAAGTTGCATTTCCAACTTTTATGCTCCGAAAAGACTTTTCAGCCTTAACAGAGTCCAAAAGTGCATTTTGTTGTCAAACACTTAGATTCTATGATTTCCTGCATTTAATGCATCATAGAATACCAGACATTCAAGTTGTACTATATTGTAAGAGTACCTGATGCTCTCATCATGTTTTACTGCTTTAAGTTGCATTTCCAACTTTTATGCTCCGAAAAGACTTTTCAGCCTTAACAGAGTCCAAAAGTGCATTTTGTTGTCAAACACTTAGATTCTATGATTTCCTGCATTTAATGCATCATAGAATACCAGACATTCAAGTTGTACTATATTGTAAGAGTACCTGATGCTCTCATCATGTTTTACTGCTTTAAGTTGCATTTCCAACTTTTATGCTCCGAAAAGACTTTTCAGCCTTAACAGAGTCCAAAAGTGCATTTTGTTGTCAAACACTTAGATTCTATGATTTCCTGCATTTAATGCATCATAGAATACCAGACATTCAAGTTGTACTATATTGTAAGAGTACCTGATGCTCTCATCATGTTTTACTGCTTTAAGTTGCATTTCCAACTTTTATGCTCCGAAAAGACTTTTCAGCCTTAACAGAGTCCAAAAGTGCATTTTGTTGTCAAACACTTAGATTCTATGATTTCCTGCATTTAATGCATCATAGAATACCAGACATTCATGTTTCATTATAATAAAAGAGTACCTGGTGCTCTCATCACGTTTTACTGCTTTAAGTTGCATTTCTAACTTTTATGCTCCGAAAAGACTTTTCAGCCTTAACAGAGTCCAAAAGTGCATTTTGTTGTCAAACACTTAGATTCTATGATTTCCTGCATTTAATGCATCATAGAATACCAGACATTCATGTTTCATTATAATAAAAGAGTACCTGGTGCTCTCATCACGTTTTACTGCTTTAAGTTGCATTTCTAACTTTTATGCTCCGAAAAGACTTTTCAGCCTTAACAGAGTCCAAAAGTGCATTTTGTTGTCAAACACTTAGATTCTATGATTTCCTGCATGTAATGCATCATAGAATACCAGACATTCATGTTTCATTATAATAAAAGAGTACCTGGTGCTCTCATCACGTTTTACTGCTTTAAGTTGCATTTCTAACTTTTATGCTCCGAAAAGACTTTTCAGCCTTAACAGAGTCCAAAAGTGCATTTTGTTGTCAAACACTTAGATTCTATGATTTCCTGCATTTAATGCATCATAGAATACCAGACATTCAAGTTGTACTATATTGTAAGAGTACCTGATGCTCTCATCATGTTTTACTGCTTTAAGTTGCATTTCCAACTTTTATGCTCCGAAAAGACTTTTCAGCCTTAACAGAGTCCAAAAGTGCATTTTGTTGTCAAACACTTAGATTCTATGATTTCCTGCATTTAATGCATCATAGAATACCAGACATTCAAGTTGTACTATATTGTAAGAGTACCTGATGCTCTCATCATGTTTTACTGCTTTAAGTTGCATTTCCAACTTTTATGCTCCGAAAAGACTTTTCAGCCTTAACAGAGTCCAAAAGTGCATTTTGTTGTCAAACACTTAGATTCTATGATTTCCTGCATTTAATGCATCATAGAATACCAGACATTCAAGTTGTACTATATTGTAAGAGTACCTGATGCTCTCATCATGTTTTACTGCTTTAAGTTGCATTTCCAACTTTTATGCTCCGAAAAGACTTTTCAGCCTTAACAGAGTCCAAAAGTGCATTTTGTTGTCAAACACTTAGATTCTATGATTTCCTGCATTTAATGCATCATAGAATACCAGACATTCAAGTTGTACTATATTGTAAGAGTACCTGATGCTCTCATCATGTTTTACTGCTTTAAGTTGCATTTCCAACTTTTATGCTCCGAAAAGACTTTTCAGCCTTAACAGAGTCCAAAAGTGCATTTTGTTGTCAAACACTTAGATTCTATGATTTCCTGCATTTAATGCATCATAGAATACCAGACATTCAAGTTGTACTATATTGTAAGAGTACCTGATGCTCTCATCATGTTTTACTGCTTTAAGTTGCATTTCCAACTTTTATGCTCCGAAAAGACTTTTCAGCCTTAACAGAGTCCAAAAGTGCATTTTGTTGTCAAACACTTAGATTCTATGATTTCCTGCATTTAATGCATCATAGAATACCAGACATTCATGTTTCATTATAATAAAAGAGTACCTGGTGCTCTCATCACGTTTTACTGCTTTAAGTTGCATTTCTAACTTTTATGCTCCGAAAAGACTTTTCAGCCTTAACAGAGTCCAAAAGTGCATTTTGTTGTCAAACACTTAGATTCTATGATTTCCTGCATTTAATGCATCATAGAATACCAGACATTCAAGTTGTACTATATTGTAAGAGTACCTGATGCTCTCATCATGTTTTACTGCTTTAAGTTGCATTTCCAACTTTTATGCTCCGAAAAGACTTTTCAGCCTTAACAGAGTCCAAAAGTGCATTTTGTTGTCAAACACTTAGATTCTATGATTTCCTGCATTTAATGCATCATAGAATACCAGACATTCAAGTTGTACTATATTGTAAGAGTACCTGATGCTCTCATCATGTTTTACTGCTTTAAGTTGCATTTCCAACTTTTATGCTCCGAAAAGACTTTTCAGCCTTAACAGAGTCCAAAAGTGCATTTTGTTGTCAAACACTTAGATTCTATGATTTCCTGCATTTAATGCATCATAGAATACCAGACATTCAAGTTGTACTATATTGTAAGAGTACCTGATGCTCTCATCATGTTTTACTGCTTTAAGTTGCATTTCCAACTTTTATGCTCCGAAAAGACTTTTCAGCCTTAACAGAGTCCAAAAGTGCATTTTGTTGTCAAACACTTAGATTCTATGATTTCCTGCATTTAATGCATCATAGAATACCAGACATTCAAGTTGTACTATATTGTAAGAGTACCTGATGCTCTCATCATGTTTTACTGCTTTAAGTTGCATTTCCAACTTTTATGCTCCGAAAAGACTTTTCAGCCTTAACAGAGTCCAAAAGTGCATTTTGTTGTCAAACACTTAGATTCTATGATTTCCTGCATTTAATGCATCATAGAATACCAGACATTCATGTTTCATTATAATAAAAGAGTACCTGGTGCTCTCATCACGTTTTACTGCTTTAAGTTGCATTTCCAACTTTTATGCTCCGAAAAGACTTTTCAGCCTTAACAGAGTCCAAAAGTGCATTTTGTTGTCAAACACTTAGATTCTATGATTTCCTGCATTTAATGCATCATAGAATACCAGACATTCAAGTTGTACTATATTGTAAGAGTACCTGATGCTCTCATCATGTTTTACTGCTTTAAGTTGCATTTCCAACTTTTATGCTCCGAAAAGACTTTTCAGCCTTAACAGAGTCCAAAAGTGCATTTTGTTGTCAAACACTTAGATTCTATGATTTCCTGCATTTAATGCATCATAGAATACCAGACATTCAAGTTGTACTATATTGTAAGAGTACCTGATGCTCTCATCATGTTTTACTGCTTTAAGTTGCATTTCCAACTTTTATGCTCCGAAAAGACTTTTCAGCCTTAACAGAGTCCAAAAGTGCATTTTGTTGTCAAACACTTAGATTCTATGATTTCCTGCATTTAATGCATCATAGAATACCAGACATTCAAGTTGTACTATATTGTAAGAGTACCTGATGCTCTCATCATGTTTTACTGCTTTAAGTTGCATTTCCAACTTTTATGCTCCGAAAAGACTTTTCAGCCTTAACAGAGTCCAAAAGTGCATTTTGTTGTCAAACACTTAGATTCTATGATTTCCTGCATTTAATGCATCATAGAATACCAGACATTCAAGTTGTACTATATTGTAAGAGTACCTGATGCTCTCATCATGTTTTACTGCTTTAAGTTGCATTTCCAACTTTTATGCTCCGAAAAGACTTTTCAGCCTTAACAGAGTCCAAAAGTGCATTTTGTTGTCAAACACTTAGATTCTATGATTTCCTGCATTTAATGCATCATAGAATACCAGACATTCAAGTTGTACTATATTGTAAGAGTACCTGATGCTCTCATCATGTTTTACTGCTTTAAGTTGCATTTCCAACTTTTATGCTCCGAAAAGACTTTTCAGCCTTAACAGAGTCCAAAAGTGCATTTTGTTGTCAAACACTTAGATTCTATGATTTCCTGCATTTAATGCATCATAGAATACCAGACATTCAAGTTGTACTATATTGTAAGAGTACCTGATGCTCTCATCATGTTTTACTGCTTTAAGTTGCATTTCCAACTTTTATGCTCCGAAAAGACTTTTCAGCCTTAACAGAGTCCAAAAGTGCATTTTGTTGTCAAACACTTAGATTCTATGATTTCCTGCATTTAATGCATCATAGAATACCAGACATTCAAGTTGTACTATATTGTAAGAGTACCTGATGCTCTCATCATGTTTTACTGCTTTAAGTTGCATTTCCAACTTTTATGCTCCGAAAAGACTTTTCAGCCTTAACAGAGTCCAAAAGTGCATTTTGTTGTCAAACACTTAGATTCTATGATTTCCTGCATTTAATGCATCATAGAATACCAGACATTCAAGTTGTACTATATTGTAAGAGTACCTGATGCTCTCATCATGTTTTACTGCTTTAAGTTGCATTTCCAACTTTTATGCTCCGAAAAGACTTTTCAGCCTTAACAGAGTCCAAAAGTGCATTTTGTTGTCAAACACTTAGATTCTATGATTTCCTGCATTTAATGCATCATAGAATACCAGACATTCATGTTTCATTATAATAAAAGAGTACCTGGTGCTCTCATCACGTTTTACTGCTTTAAGTTGCATTTCTAACTTTTATGCTCCGAAAAGACTTTTCAGCCTTAACAGAGTCCAAAAGTGCATTTTGTTGTCAAACACTTAGATTCTATGATTTCCTGCATTTAATGCATCATAGAATACCAGACATTCAAGTTGTACTATATTGTAAGAGTACCTGATGCTCTCATCATGTTTTACTGCTTTAAGTTGCATTTCCAACTTTTATGCTCCGAAAAGACTTTTCAGCCTTAACAGAGTCCAAAAGTGCATTTTGTTGTCAAACACTTAGATTCTATGATTTCCTGCATTTAATGCATCATAGAATACCAGACATTCAAGTTGTACTATATTGTAAGAGTACCTGGTGCTCTCATCATGTTTTACTGCTTTAAGTTGCATTTCCAACTTTTATGCTCCGAAAAGACTTTTCAGCCTTAACAGAGTCCAAAAGTGCATTTTGTTGTCAAACACTTAGATTCTATGATTTCCTGCATTTAATGCATCATAGAATACCAGACATTCAAGTTGTACTATATTGTAAGAGTACCTGATGCTCTCATCACGTTTTACTGCTTTAAGTTGCATTTCCAACTTTTATGCTCCGAAAAGACTTTTCAGCCTTAACAGAGTCCAAAAGTGCATTTTGTTGTCAAACACTTAGATTCTATGATTTCCTGCATTTAATGCATCATAGAATACCAGACATTCATGTTTCATTATAATAAAAGAGTACCTGGTGCTCTCATCACGTTTTACTGATTTAAGTTGCATTTCTAACTTTTATGCGCCGAAAAGACTTTTCAGCCTTAACAGAGTCCAAAAGTGCATTTTGTTGTCAAACACTTAGATTCTATGATTTCCTGCATTTAATGCATCATAGAATACCAGACATTCAAGTTGTACTATATTGTAAGAGTACCTGATGCTCTCATCATGTTTTACTGCTTTAAGTTGCATTTCCAACTTTTATGCTCCGAAAAGACTTTTCAGCCTTAACAGAGTCCAAAAGTGCATTTTGTTGTCAAACACTTAGATTCTATGATTTCCTGCATTTAATGCATCATAGAATACCAGACATTCAAGTTGTACTATATTGTAAGAGTACCTGATGCTCTCATCATGTTTTACTGCTTTAAGTTGCATTTCCAACTTTTATGCTCCGAAAAGACTTTTCAGCCTTAACAGAGTCCAAAAGTGCATTTTGTTGTCAAACACTTAGATTCTATGATTTCCTGCATTTAATGCATCATAGAATACCAGACATTCAAGTTGTACTATATTGTAAGAGTACCTGATGCTCTCATCATGTTTTACTGCTTTAAGTTGCATTTCCAACTTTTATGCTCCGAAAAGACTTTTCAGCCTTAACAGAGTCCAAAAGTGCATTTTGTTGTCAAACACTTAGATTCTATGATTTCCTGCATTTAATGCATCATAGAATACCAGACATTCAAGTTGTACTATATTGTAAGAGTACCTGATGCTCTCATCATGTTTTACTGCTTTAAGTTGCATTTCCAACTTTTATGCTCCGAAAAGACTTTTCAGCCTTAACAGAGTCCAAAAGTGCATTTTGTTGTCAAACACTTAGATTCTATGATTTCCTGCATTTAATGCATCATAGAATACCAGACATTCAAGTTGTACTATATTGTAAGAGTACCTGATGCTCTCATCATGTTTTACTGCTTTAAGTTGCATTTCCAACTTTTATGCTCCGAAAAGACTTTTCAGCCTTAACAGAGTCCAAAAGTGCATTTTGTTGTCAAACACTTAGATTCTATGATTTCCTGCATTTAATGCATCATAGAATACCAGACATTCATGTTTCATTATAATAAAAGAGTACCTGGTGCTCTCATCACGTTTTACTGCTTTAAGTTGCATTTCTAACTTTTATGCTCCGAAAAGACTTTTCAGCCTTAACAGAGTCCAAAAGTGCATTTTGTTGTCAAACACTTAGATTCTATGATTTCCTGCATTTAATGCATCATAGAATACCAGACATTCAAGTTGTACTATATTGTAAGAGTACCTGATGCTCTCATCATGTTTTACTGCTTTAAGTTGCATTTCCAACTTTTATGCTCCGAAAAGACTTTTCAGCCTTAACAGAGTCCAAAAGTGCATTTTGTTGTCAAACACTTAGATTCTATGATTTCCTGCATTTAATGCATCATAGAATACCAGACATTCAAGTTGTACTATATTGTAAGAGTACCTGATGCTCTCATCATGTTTTACTGCTTTAAGTTGCATTTCCAACTTTTATGCTCCGAAAAGACTTTTCAGCCTTAACAGAGTCCAAAAGTGCATTTTGTTGTCAAACACTTAGATTCTATGATTTCCTGCATTTAATGCATCATAGAATACCAGACATTCAAGTTGTACTATATTGTAAGAGTACCTGATGCTCTCATCATGTTTTACTGCTTTAAGTTGCATTTCCAACTTTTATGCTCCGAAAAGACTTTTCAGCCTTAACAGAGTCCAAAAGTGCATTTTGTTGTCAAACACTTAGATTCTATGATTTCCTGCATTTAATGCATCATAGAATACCAGACATTCAAGTTGTACTATATTGTAAGAGTACCTGATGCTCTCATCATGTTTTACTGCTTTAAGTTGCATTTCCAACTTTTATGCTCCGAAAAGACTTTTCAGCCTTAACAGAGTCCAAAAGTGCATTTTGTTGTCAAACACTTAGATTCTATGATTTCCTGCATTTAATGCATCATAGAATACCAGACATTCAAGTTGTACTATATTGTAAGAGTACCTGATGCTCTCATCATGTTTTACTGCTTTAAGTTGCATTTCCAACTTTTATGCTCCGAAAAGACTTTTCAGCCTTAACAGAGTCCAAAAGTGGATTTTGTTGTCAAACACTTAGATTCTATGATTTCCTGCATTTAATGCATCATAGAATACCAGACATTCATGTTTCATTATAATAAAAGAGTACCTGGTGCTCTCATCACGTTTTACTGCTTTAAGTTGCATTTCTAACTTTTATGCTCCGAAAAGACTTTTCAGCCTTAACAGAGTCCAAAAGTGCATTTTGTTGTCAAACACTTAGATTCTATGATTTCCTGCATTTAATGCATCATAGAATACCAGACATTCATGTTTCATTATAATAAAAGAGTACCTGGTGCTCTCATCACGTTTTACTGCTTTAAGTTGCATTTCTAACTTTTATGCTCCGAAAAGACTTTTCAGCCTTAACAGAGTCCAAAAGTGCATTTTGTTGTCAAACACTTAGATTCTATGATTTCCTGCATTTAATGCATCATAGAATACCAGACATTCATGTTTCATTATAATAAAAGAGTACCTGGTGCTCTCATCACGTTTTACTGCTTTAAGTTGCATTTCTAACTTTTATGCTCCGAAAAGACTTTTCAGCCTTAACAGAGTCCAAAAGTGCATTTTGTTGTCAAACACTTAGATTCTATGATTTCCTGCATTTAATGCATCATAGAATACCAGACATTCATGTTTCATTATAATAAAAGAGTACCTGGTGCTCTCATCACGTTTTACTGCTTTAAGTTGCATTTCTAACTTTTATGCTCCGAAAAGACTTTTCAGCCTTAACAGAGTCCAAAAGTGCATTTTGTTGTCAAACACTTAGATTCTATGATTTCCTGCATTTAATGCATCATAGAATACCAGACATTCATGTTTCATTATAATAAAAGAGTACCTGGTGCTCTCATCACGTTTTACTGCTTTAAGTTGCATTTCTAACTTTTATGCTCCGAAAAGACTTTTCAGCCTTAACAGAGTCCAAAAGTGCATTTTGTTGTCAAACACTTAGATTCTATGATTTCCTGCATTTAATGCATCATAGAATACCAGACATTCATGTTTCATTATAATAAAAGAGTACCTGGTGCTCTCATCACGTTTTACTGCTTTAAGTTGCATTTCTAACTTTTATGCTCCGAAAAGATTTTTCAGCCTTAACAGAGTCCAAAAGTGCATTTTGTTGTCAAACACTTAGATTCTATGATTTCCTGCATTTAATGCATCATAGAATACCAGACATTCAAGTTGTACTATATTGTAAGAGTACCTGATGCTCTCATCATGTTTTACTGCTTTAAGTTGCATTTCCAACTTTTATGCTCCGAAAAGACTTTTCAGCCTTAACAGAGTCCAAAAGTGCATTTTGTTGTCAAACACTTAGATTCTATGATTTCCTGCATTTAATGCATCATAGAATACCAGACATTCAAGTTGTACTATATTGTAAGAGTACCTGATGCTCTCATCATGTTTTACTGCTTTAAGTTGCATTTCCAACTTTTATGCTCCGAAAAGACTTTTCAGCCTTAACAGAGTCCAAAAGTGCATTTTGTTGTCAAACACTTAGATTCTATGATTTCCTGCATTTAATGCATCATAGAATACCAGACATTCAAGTTGTACTATATTGTAAGAGTACCTGATGCTCTCATCATGTTTTACTGCTTTAAGTTGCATTTCCAACTTTTATGCTCCGAAAAGACTTTTCAGCCTTAACAGAGTCCAAAAGTGCATTTTGTTGTCAAACACTTAGATTCTATGATTTCCTGCATTTAATGCATCATAGAATACCAGACATTCAAGTTGTACTATATTGTAAGAGTACCTGATGCTCTCATCATGTTTTACTGCTTTAAGTTGCATTTCCAACTTTTATGCTCCGAAAAGACTTTTCAGCCTTAACAGAGTCCAAAAGTGCATTTTGTTGTCAAACACTTAGATTCTATGATTTCCTGCATTTAATGCATCATAGAATACCAGACATTCAAGTTGTACTATATTGTAAGAGTACCTGATGCTCTCATCATGTTTTACTGCTTTAAGTTGCATTTCCAACTTTTATGCTCCGAAAAGACTTTTCAGCCTTAACAGAGTCCAAAAGTGCATTTTGTTGTCAAACACTTAGATTCTATGATTTCCTGCATTTAATACATCATAGAATACCAGACATTCATGTTTCATTATAATAAAAGAGTACCTGGTGCTCTCATCACGTTTTACTGCTTTAAGTTGCATTTCCAACTTTTATGCTCCGAAAAGACTTGTCAGCCTTAACAGAGTCCAAAAGTGCATTTTGTTGTCAAACACTTAGATTCTATGATTTCCTGCATTTAATGCATCATAGAATACCAGACATTCAAGTTGTACTATATTGTAAGAGTACCTGATGCTCTCATCATGTTTTACTGCTTTAAGTTGCATTTCCAACTTTTATGCTCCGAAAAGACTTTTCAGCCTTAACAGAGTCCAAAAGTGCATTTTGTTGTCAAACACTTAGATTCTATGATTTCCTGCATTTAATGCATCATAGAATACCAGACATTCAAGTTGTACTATATTGTAAGAGTACCTGATGCTCTCATCATGTTTTACTGCTTTAAGTTGCATTTCCAACTTTTATGCTCCGAAAAGACTTTTCAGCCTTAACAGAGTCCAAAAGTGCATTTTGTTGTCAAACACTTAGATTCTATGATTTCCTGCATTTAATGCATCATAGAATACCAGACATTCAAGTTGTACTATATTGTAAGAGTACCTGATGCTCTCATCATGTTTTACTGCTTTAAGTTGCATTTCCAACTTTTATGCTCCGAAAAGACTTTTCAGCCTTAACAGAGTCCAAAAGTGCATTTTGTTGTCAAACACTTAGATTCTATGATTTCCTGCATTTAATGCATCATAGAATACCAGACATTCAAGTTGTACTATATTGTAAGAGTACCTGATGCTCTCATCATGTTTTACTGCTTTAAGTTGCATTTCCAACTTTTATGCTCCGAAAAGACTTTTCAGCCTTAACAGAGTCCAAAAGTGCATTTTGTTGTCAAACACTTAGATTCTATGATTTCCTGCATTTAATGCATCATAGAATACCAGACATTCAAGTTGTACTATATTGTAAGAGTACCTGATGCTCTCATCATGTTTTACTGCTTTAAGTTGCATTTCCAACTTTTATGCTCCGAAAAGACTTTTCAGCCTTAACAGAGTCCAAAAGTGCATTTTGTTGTCAAACACTTAGATTCTATGATTTCCTGCATTTAATGCATCATAGAATACCAGACATTCAAGTTGTACTATATTGTAAGAGTACCTGATGCTCTCATCATGTTTTACTGCTTTAAGTTGCATTTCCAACTTTTATGCTCCGAAAAGACTTTTCAGCCTTAACAGAGTCCAAAAGTGCATTTTGTTGTCAAACACTTAGATTCTATGATTTCCTGCATTTAATGCATCATAGAATACCAGACATTCAAGTTGTACTATATTGTAAGAGTACCTGATGCTCTCATCATGTTTTACTGCTTTAAGTTGCATTTCCAACTTTTATGCTCCGAAAAGACTTTTCAGCCTTAACAGAGTCCAAAAGTGCATTTTGTTGTCAAACACTTAGATTCTATGATTTCCTGCATTTAATGCATCATAGAATACCAGACATTCATGTTTCATTATAATAAAAGAGTACCTGGTGCTCTCATCACGTTTTACTGCTTTAAGTTGCATTTCAAACTTTTATGCTCCGAAAAGACTTTTCAGCCTTAACAGAGTCCAAAAGTGCATTTTGTTGTCAAACACTTAGATTCTATGATTTCCTGCATTTAATGCATCATAGAATACCAGACATTCAAGTTGTACTATATTGTAAGAGTACCTGATGCTCTCATCATGTTTTACTGCTTTAAGTTGCATTTCCAACTTTTATGCTCCGAAAAGACTTTTCAGCCTTAACAGAGTCCAAAAGTGCATTTTGTTGTCAAACACTTAGATTCTATGATTTCCTGCATTTAATGCATCATAGAATACCAGACATTCAAGTTGTACTATATTGTAAGAGTACCTGATGCTCTCATCATGTTTTACTGCTTTAAGTTGCATTTCCAACTTTTATGCTCCGAAAAGACTTTTCAGCCTTAACAGAGTCCAAAAGTGCATTTTGTTGTCAAACACTTAGATTCTATGATTTCCTGCATTTAATGCATCATAGAATACCAGACATTCAAGTTGTACTATATTGTAAGAGTACCTGATGCTCTCATCATGTTTTACTGCTTTAAGTTGCATTTCCAACTTTTATGCTCCGAAAAGACTTTTCAGCCTTAACAGAGTCCAAAAGTGCATTTTGTTGTCAAACACTTAGATTCTATGATTTCCTGCATTTAATGCATCATAGAATACCAGACATTCAAGTTGTACTATATTGTAAGAGTACCTGATGCTCTCATCATGTTTTACTGCTTTAAGTTGCATTTCCAACTTTTATGCTCCGAAAAGACTTTTCAGCCTTAACAGAGTCCAAAAGTGCATTTTGTTGTCAAACACTTAGATTCTATGATTTCCTGCATTTAATGCATCATAGAATACCAGACATTCAAGTTGTACTATATTGTAAGAGTACCTGATGCTCTCATCATGTTTTACTGCTTTAAGTTGCATTTCCAACTTTTATGCTCCGAAAAGACTTTTCAGCCTTAACAGAGTCCAAAAGTGCATTTTGTTGTCAAACACTTAGATTCTATGATTTCCTGCATTTAATGCATCATAGAATACCAGACATTCAAGTTGTACTATATTGTAAGAGTACCTGATGCTCTCATCATGTTTTACTGCTTTAAGTTGCATTTCCAACTTTTATGCTCCGAAAAGACTTTTCAGCCTGAACAGAGTCCAAAAGTGCATTTTGTTGTCAAACACTTAGATTCTATGATTTCCTGCATTTAATGCATCATAGAATACCAGACATTCAAGTTGTACTATATTGTAAGAGTACCTGATGCTCTCATCATGTTTTACTGCTTTAAGTTGCATTTCCAACTTTTATGCTCCGAAAAGACTTTTCAGCCTTAACAGAGTCCAAAAGTGCATTTTGTTGTCAAACACTTAGATTCTATGATTTCCTGCATTTAATGCATCATAGAATACCAGACATTCAAGTTGTACTATATTGTAAGAGTACCTGATGCTCTCATCATGTTTTACTGCTTTAAGTTGCATTTCCAACTTTTATGCTCCGAAAAGACTTTTCAGCCTTAACAGAGTCCAAAAGTGCATTTTGTTGTCAAACACTTAGATTCTATGATTTCCTGCATTTAATGCATCATAGAATACCAGACATTCATGTTTCATTATAATAAAAGAGTACCTGGTGCTCTCATCACGTTTTACTGCTTTAAGTTGCATTTCTAACTTTTATGCTCCGAAAAGACTTTTCAGCCTTAACAGAGTCCAAAAGTGCATTTTGTTGTGAAACACTTAGATTCTATGATTTCCTGCATTTAATGCATCATAGAATACCAGACATTCAAGTTGTACTATATTGTAAGAGTACCTGATGCTCTCATCATGTTTTACTGCTTTAAGTTGCATTTCCAACTTTTATGCTCCGAAAAGACTTTTCAGCCTTAACAGAGTCCAAAAGTGCATTTTGTTGTCAAACACTTAGATTCTATGATTTCCTGCATTTAATGCATCATAGAATACCAGACATTCAAGTTGTACTATATTGTAAGAGTACCTGATGCTCTCATCATGTTTTACTGCTTTAAGTTGCATTTCCAACTTTTATGCTCCGAAAAGACTTTTCAGCCTTAACAGAGTCCAAAAGTGCATTTTGTTGTCAAACACTTAGATTCTATGATTTCCTGCATTTAATGCATCATAGAATACCAGACATTCAAGTTGTACTATATTGTAAGAGTACCTGATGCTCTCATCATGTTTTACTGCTTTAAGTTGCATTTCCAACTTTTATGCTCCGAAAAGACTTTTCAGCCTTAACAGAGTCCAAAAGTGCATTTTGTTGTCAAACACTTAGATTCTATGATTTCCTGCATTTAATGCATCATAGAATACCAGACATTCGTGTTTCATTATAATAAAAGAGTACCTGGTGCTCTCATCACGTTTTACTGATTTAAGTTGCATTTCTAACTTTTATGCGCCGAAAAGACTTTTCAGCCTTAACAGAGTCCAAAAGTGCATTTTGTTGTCAAACACTTAGATTCTATGATTTCCTGCATTTAATGCATCATAGAATACCAGACATTCAAGTTGTACTATATTGTAAGAGTACCTGATGCTCTCATCATGTTTTACTGCTTTAAGTTGCATTTCCAACTTTTATGCTCCGAAAAGACTTTTCAGCCTTAACAGAGTCCAAAAGTGCATTTTGTTGTCAAACACTTAGATTCTATGATTTCCTGCATTTAATGCATCATAGAATACCAGACATTCAAGTTGTACTATATTGTAAGAGTACCTGATGCTCTCATCATGTTTTACTGCTTTAAGTTGCATTTCCAACTTTTATGCTCCGAAAAGACTTTTCAGCCTTAACAGAGTCCAAAAGTGCATTTTGTTGTCAAACACTTAGATTCTATGATTTCCTGCATTTAATGCATCATAGAATACCAGACATTCAAGTTGTACTATATTGTAAGAGTACCTGATGCTCTCATCATGTTTTACTGCTTTAAGTTGCATTTCCAACTTTTATGCTCCGAAAAGACTTTTCAGCCTTAACAGAGTCCAAAAGTGCATTTTGTTGTCAAACACTTAGATTCTATGATTTCCTGCATTTAATGCATCATAGAATACCAGACATTCAAGTTGTACTATATTGTAAGAGTACCTGATGCTCTCATCATGTTTTACTGCTTTAAGTTGCATTTCCAACTTTTATGCTCCGAAAAGACTTTTCAGCCTTAACAGAGTCCAAAAGTGCATTTTGTTGTCAAACACTTAGATTCTATGATTTCCTGCATTTAATGCATCATAGAATACCAGACATTCAAGTTGTACTATATTGTAAGAGTACCTGATGCTCTCATCATGTTTTACTGCTTTAAGTTGCATTTCCAACTTTTATGCTCCGAAAAGACTTTTCAGCCTTAACAGAGTCCAAAAGTGCATTTTGTTGTCAAACACTTAGATTCTATGATTTCCTGCATTTAATGCATCATAGAATACCAGACATTCATGTTTCATTATAATAAAAGAGTACCTGGTGCTCTCATCACGTTTTACTGCTTTAAGTTGCATTTCTAACTTTTATGCTCCGAAAAGACTTTTCAGCCTTAACAGAGTCCAAAAGTGCATTTTGTTGTCAAACACTTAGATTCTATGATTTCCTGCATTTAATGCATCATAGAATACCAGACATTCAAGTTGTACTATATTGTAAGAGTACCTGATGCTCTCATCATGTTTTACTGCTTTAAGTTGCATTTCCAACTTTTATGCTCCGAAAAGACTTTTCAGCCTTAACAGAGTCCAAAAGTGCATTTTGTTGTCAAACACTTAGATTCTATGATTTCCTGCATTTAATGCATCATAGAATACCAGACATTCAAGTTGTACTATATTGTAAGAGTACCTGATGCTCTCATCATGTTTTACTGCTTTAAGTTGCATTTCCAACTTTTATGCTCCGAAAAGACTTTTCAGCCTTAACAGAGTCCAAAAGTGCATTTTGTTGTCAAACACTTAGATTCTATGATTTCCTGCATTTAATGCATCATAGAATACCAGACATTCAAGTTGTACTATATTGTAAGAGTACCTGATGCTCTCATCATGTTTTACTGCTTTAAGTTGCATTTCCAACTTTTATGCTCCGAAAAGACTTTTCAGCCTTAACAGAGTCCAAAAGTGCATTTTGTTGTCAAACACTTAGATTCTATGATTTCCTGCATTTAATGCATCATAGAATACCAGACATTCAAGTTGTACTATATTGTAAGAGTACCTGATGCTCTCATCACGTTTTACTGCTTTAAGTTGCATTTCCAACTTTTATGCTCCGAAAAGACTTTTCAGCCTTAACAGAGTCCAAAAGTGCATTTTGTTGTCAAACACTTAGATTCTATGATTTCCTGCATTTAATGCATCATAGAATACCAGACATTCAAGTTGTACTATATTGTAAGAGTACCTGATGCTCTCATCATGTTTTACTGCTTTAAGTTGCATTTCCAACTTTTATGCTCCGAAAAGACTTTTCAGCCTTAACAGAGTCCAAAAGTGCATTTTGTTGTCAAACACTTAGATTCTATGATTTCCTGCATTTAATGCATCATAGAATACCAGACATTCAAGTTGTACTATATTGTAAGAGTACCTGATGCTCTCATCATGTTTTACTGCTTTAAGTTGCATTTCCAACTTTTATGCTCCGAAAAGACTTTTCAGCCTTAACAGAGTCCAAAAGTGCATTTTGTTGTCAAACACTTAGATTCTATGATTTCCTGCATTTAATGCATCATAGAATACCAGACATTCATGTTTCATTATAATAAAAGAGTACCTGGTGCTCTCATCACGTTTTACTGCTTTAAGTTGCATTTCTAACTTTTATGCTCCGAAAAGACTTTTCAGCCTTAACAGAGTCCAAAAGTGCATTTTGTTGTCAAACACTTAGATTCTATGATTTCCTGCATTTAATGCATCATAGAATACCAGACATTCATGTTTCATTATAATAAAAGAGTACCTGGTGCTCTCATCACGTTTTACTGCTTTAAGTTGCATTTCTAACTTTTATGCTCCGAAAAGACTTTTCAGCCTTAACAGAGTCCAAAAGTGCATTTTGTTGTCAAACACTTAGATTCTATGATTTCCTGCATTTAATGCATCATAGAATACCAGACATTCATGTTTCATTATAATAAAAGAGTACCTGGTGCTCTCATCACGTTTTACTGCTTTAAGTTGCATTTCTAACTTTTATGCTCCGAAAAGACTTTTCAGCCTTAACAGAGTCCAAAAGTGCATTTTGTTGTCAAACACTTAGATTCTATGATTTCCTGCATTTAATGCATCATAGAATACCAGACATTCATGTTTCATTATAATAAAAGAGTACCTGGTGCTCTCATCACGTTTTACTGCTTTAAGTTGCATTTCTAACTTTTATGCTCCGAAAAGACTTTTCAGCCTTAACAGAGTCCAAAAGTGCATTTTGTTGTCAAACACTTAGATTCTATGATTTCCTGCATTTAATGCATCATAGAATACCAGACATTCATGTTTCATTATAATAAAAGAGTACCTGGTGCTCTCATCACGTTTTACTGCTTTAAGTTGCATTTCTAACTTTTATGCTCCGAAAAGACTTTTCAGCCTTAACAGAGTCCAAAAGTGCATTTTGTTGTCAAACACTTAGATTCTATGATTTCCTGCATTTAATGCATCATAGAATACCAGACATTCATGTTTCATTATAATAAAAGAGTACCTGGTGCTCTCATCACGTTTTACTGCTTTAAGTTGCATTTCTAACTTTTATGCTCCGAAAAGATTTTTCAGCCTTAACAGAGTCCAAAAGTGCATTTTGTTGTCAAACACTTAGATTCTATGATTTCCTGCATTTAATGCATCATAGAATACCAGACATTCAAGTTGTACTATATTGTAAGAGTACCTGATGCTCTCATCATGTTTTACTGCTTTAAGTTGCATTTCCAACTTTTATGCTCCGAAAAGACTTTTCAGCCTTAACAGAGTCCAAAAGTGCATTTTGTTGTCAAACACTTAGATTCTATGATTTCCTGCATTTAATGCATCATAGAATACCAGACATTCAAGTTGTACTATATTGTAAGAGTACCTGATGCTCTCATCATGTTTTACTGCTTTAAGTTGCATTTCCAACTTTTATGCTCCGAAAAGACTTTTCAGCCTTAACAGAGTCCAAAAGTGCATTTTGTTGTCAAACACTTAGATTCTATGATTTCCTGCATTTAATGCATCATAGAATACCAGACATTCAAGTTGTACTATATTGTAAGAGTACCTGATGCTCTCATCATGTTTTACTGCTTTAAGTTGCATTTCCAACTTTTATGCTCCGAAAAGACTTTTCAGCCTTAACAGAGTCCAAAAGTGCATTTTGTTGTCAAACACTTAGATTCTATGATTTCCTGCATTTAATGCATCATAGAATACCAGACATTCAAGTTGTACTATATTGTAAGAGTACCTGATGCTCTCATCATGTTTTACTGCTTTAAGTTGCATTTCCAACTTTTATGCTCCGAAAAGACTTTTCAGCCTTAACAGAGTCCAAAAGTGCATTTTGTTGTCAAACACTTAGATTCTATGATTTCCTGCATTTAATGCATCATAGAATACCAGACATTCAAGTTGTACTATATTGTAAGAGTACCTGATGCTCTCATCATGTTTTACTGCTTTAAGTTGCATTTCCAACTTTTATGCTCCGAAAAGACTTTTCAGCCTTAACAGAGTCCAAAAGTGCATTTTGTTGTCAAACACTTAGATTCTATGATTTCCTGCATTTAATACATCATAGAATACCAGACATTCATGTTTCATTATAATAAAAGAGTACCTGGTGCTCTCATCACGTTTTACTGCTTTAAGTTGCATTTCCAACTTTTATGCTCCGAAAAGACTTGTCAGCCTTAACAGAGTCCAAAAGTGCATTTTGTTGTCAAACACTTAGATTCTATGATTTCCTGCATTTAATGCATCATAGAATACCAGACATTCAAGTTGTACTATATTGTAAGAGTACCTGATGCTCTCATCATGTTTTACTGCTTTAAGTTGCATTTCCAACTTTTATGCTCCGAAAAGACTTTTCAGCCTTAACAGAGTCCAAAAGTGCATTTTGTTGTCAAACACTTAGATTCTATGATTTCCTGCATTTAATGCATCATAGAATACCAGACATTCAAGTTGTACTATATTGTAAGAGTACCTGATGCTCTCATCATGTTTTACTGCTTTAAGTTGCATTTCCAACTTTTATGCTCCGAAAAGACTTTTCAGCCTTAACAGAGTCCAAAAGTGCATTTTGTTGTCAAACACTTAGATTCTATGATTTCCTGCATTTAATGCATCATAGAATACCAGACATTCAAGTTGTACTATATTGTAAGAGTACCTGATGCTCTCATCATGTTTTACTGCTTTAAGTTGCATTTCCAACTTTTATGCTCCGAAAAGACTTTTCAGCCTTAACAGAGTCCAAAAGTGCATTTTGTTGTCAAACACTTAGATTCTATGATTTCCTGCATTTAATGCATCATAGAATACCAGACATTCAAGTTGTACTATATTGTAAGAGTACCTGATGCTCTCATCATGTTTTACTGCTTTAAGTTGCATTTCCAACTTTTATGCTCCGAAAAGACTTTTCAGCCTTAACAGAGTCCAAAAGTGCATTTTGTTGTCAAACACTTAGATTCTATGATTTCCTGCATTTAATGCATCATAGAATACCAGACATTCAAGTTGTACTATATTGTAAGAGTACCTGATGCTCTCATCATGTTTTACTGCTTTAAGTTGCATTTCCAACTTTTATGCTCCGAAAAGACTTTTCAGCCTTAACAGAGTCCAAAAGTGCATTTTGTTGTCAAACACTTAGATTCTATGATTTCCTGCATTTAATGCATCATAGAATACCAGACATTCAAGTTGTACTATATTGTAAGAGTACCTGATGCTCTCATCATGTTTTACTGCTTTAAGTTGCATTTCCAACTTTTATGCTCCGAAAAGACTTTTCAGCCTTAACAGAGTCCAAAAGTGCATTTTGTTGTCAAACACTTAGATTCTATGATTTCCTGCATTTAATGCATCATAGAATACCAGACATTCAAGTTGTACTATATTGTAAGAGTACCTGATGCTCTCATCATGTTTTACTGCTTTAAGTTGCATTTCCAACTTTTATGCTCCGAAAAGACTTTTCAGCCTTAACAGAGTCCAAAAGTGCATTTTGTTGTCAAACACTTAGATTCTATGATTTCCTGCATTTAATGCATCATAGAATACCAGACATTCATGTTTCATTATAATAAAAGAGTACCTGGTGCTCTCATCACGTTTTACTGCTTTAAGTTGCATTTCTAACTTTTATGCTCCGAAAAGACTTTTCAGCCTTAACAGAGTCCAAAAGTGCATTTTGTTGTCAAACACTTAGATTCTATGATTTCCTGCATTTAATGCATCATAGAATACCAGACATTCAAGTTGTACTATATTGTAAGAGTACCTGATGCTCTCATCATGTTTTACTGCTTTAAGTTGCATTTCCAACTTTTATGCTCCGAAAAGACTTTTCAGCCTTAACAGAGTCCAAAAGTGCATTTTGTTGTCAAACACTTAGATTCTATGATTTCCTGCATTTAATGCATCATAGAATACCAGACATTCAAGTTGTACTATATTGTAAGAGTACCTGATGCTCTCATCATGTTTTACTGCTTTAAGTTGCATTTCCAACTTTTATGCTCCGAAAAGACTTTTCAGCCTTAACAGAGTCCAAAAGTGCATTTTGTTGTCAAACACTTAGATTCTATGATTTCCTGCATTTAATGCATCATAGAATACCAGACATTCAAGTTGTACTATATTGCAAGAGTACCTGATGCTCTCATCATGTTTTACTGCTTTAAGTTGCATTTCCAACTTTTATGCTCCGAAAAGACTTTTCAGCCTTAACAGAGTCCAAAAGTGCATTTTGTTGTCAAACACTTAGATTCTATGATTTCCTGCATTTAATGCATCATAGAATACCAGACATTCAAGTTGTACTATATTGTAAGAGTACCTGATGCTCTCATCATGTTTTACTGCTTTAAGTTGCATTTCCAACTTTTATGCTCCGAAAAGACTTTTCAGCCTTAACAGAGTCCAAAAGTGCATTTTGTTGTCAAACACTTAGATTCTATGATTTCCTGCATTTAATGCATCATAGAATACCAGACATTCAAGTTGTACTATATTGTAAGAGTACCTGATGCTCTCATCATGTTTTACTGCTTTAAGTTGCATTTCCAACTTTTATGCTCCGAAAAGACTTTTCAGCCTTAACAGAGTCCAAAAGTGCATTTTGTTGTCAAACACTTAGATTCTATGATTTCCTGCATTTAATGCATCATAGAATACCAGACATTCAAGTTGTACTATATTGTAAGAGTACCTGATGCTCTCATCATGTTTTACTGCTTTAAGTTGCATTTCCAACTTTTATGCTCCGAAAAGACTTTTCAGCCTGAACAGAGTCCAAAAGTGCATTTTGTTGTCAAACACTTAGATTCTATGATTTCCTGCATTTAATGCATCATAGAATACCAGACATTCAAGTTGTACTATATTGTAAGAGTACCTGATGCTCTCATCATGTTTTACTGCTTTAAGTTGCATTTCCAACTTTTATGCTCCGAAAAGACTTTTCAGCCTTAACAGAGTCCAAAAGTGCATTTTGTTGTCAAACACTTAGATTCTATGATTTCCTGCATTTAATGCATCATAGAATACCAGACATTCATGTTTCATTATAATAAAAGAGTACCTGGTGCTCTCATCACGTTTTACTGCTTTAAGTTGCATTTCTAACTTTTATGCTCCGAAAAGACTTTTCAGCCTTAACAGAGTCCAAAAGTGCATTTTGTTGTCAAACACTTAGATTCTATGATTTCCTGCATTTAATGCATCATAGAATACCAGACATTCATGTTTCATTATAATAAAAGAGTACCTGGTGCTCTCATCACGTTTTACTGCTTTAAGTTGCATTTCTAACTTTTATGCTCCGAAAAGACTTTTCAGCCTTAACAGAGTCCAAAAGTGCATTTTGTTGTCAAACACTTAGATTCTATGATTTCCTGCATTTAATGCATCATAGAATACCAGACATTCAAGTTGTACTATATTGTAAGAGTACCTGATGCTCTCATCATGTTTTACTGCTTTAAGTTGCATTTTCAACTTTTATGCTCCGAAAAGACTTTTCAGCCTTAACAGAGTCCAAAAGTGCATTTTGTTGTCAAACACTATAGATTCTATGATTTTCCTGCATTAATGCATCATAGAATACCAGACATTCAAGTTGGTACTATATTGTAAGAGTACCTGATGCTCTCATCATGTTTTACTGCTTTAAGTTGCATTTCCAACTTTATGCTCCGAAAAGACTTTTCAGCCTTAACAGAGTCCAAAAGTGCATTTTGTTGTCAAACACTTAGATTCTATGATTTCCTGCATTTAATGCATCATAGAATACCAGACATTCAAGTTGTACTATATTGTAAGAGTACCTGATGCTCTCATCATGTTTTACTGCTTTAAGTTGCATTTCCAACTTTTATGCTCCGAAAAAGACTTTTCAGCCTTAACAGAGTCCAAAAGTGCATTTTGTTGTCAAACACTTAGATTCTATGATTTCCTGCATTTAATGCATCATAGAATACCAGACATTCAAGTTGTACTATATTGTAAGAGTACCTGATGCTCTCATCATGTTTTACTGCTTTAAGTTGCATTTCCAACTTTTATGCTCCGAAAAGACTTTTCAGCCTTAACAGAGTCCCAAAAGTGCATTTTTGATGTCAAACACTTAGATTCTATGATTTCCTGCATTTAATGCATCATAGAATACCAGACATTCATGTTTCATTATAATAAAAGAGTACCTGGTGCTCTCATCACGTTTTACTGCTTTAAGTTGCATTTCCTAACTTTTATGCTCCGAAAAGACTTTTCAGCTCTTAACAGAGTCCAAAAAGTGCATTTGTTGTCAAACACTTAGATTATATGATTTCCTGCATTAATGCATCATAGAATACCAGACATTTCAAGTTGTACTATATTGTAAGAGTACCTGATTGCTCTCATCATGTTTTACTGCTTTAAGTTGCATTTCCCAACTTTTATGCTCCGAAAAGACTTTTCAGCCTTAACAGAGTCCAAAAGTGCATTTTGTTGTCAAACACTTAGATTCTATGATTTCCTGCATTTAATGCATCATAGAATACCAGACATTCATGTTTCATTATAATATAAGAGTACCTGCTGCTCTCATCACGTTTTACTGCTTTAAGTTGCTATTTCTAACTTTATGCTCCGAAAAGACTTTTCAGCCTTAACAGAGTCCAAAAGTGCATTTTGTTGTCAAACACTTAGATTCTATGATTTCCTGCATTTAATGCATCATAGAATACCAGACATTCAAGTTGTACTATATTGTAAGTAGTACCTGATGCTCTCATCATGTTTTACTGCTTTAAGTTGCATTTCCAACTTTTATGCTCCGAAAAGACTTTTCAGCCCTTAACAGAGTCCAAAAGTGCATTTTGTTGTCAAACACTTAGATTCTATGATTTTCCTGCATTTAATGCATCATAGAATTACCAGACATTCATGTTTCATTATAATACAAAGAGTACCTGGGTGCTCTCATCACGTTTTACTGCTTTAAGTTGCATTTCTAACTTTTATGCTCCGAAAAGACTTTTCAGCCTTATACAGAGTCCAAAAGTGCATTTTGTTGTCAAACACTTAGATTCTATGATTTCCTGCATTTAATGCATCATAGAATACCAGACATTCAAGTTGTACTATATTGTAAGAGTACCTGATGCTCTCATCATGTTTTACTGCTTTAAGTTGCATTTCCAACTTTTTATGCTCCGAAAAGACTTTTCAGCCTTAACAGAGTCCAAAAGTGCATTTTTGTTGTCAAACACTTAGATTCTATGATTTCCTGCATTTAATGCATCATAGAATACCAGACATTCAAGTTGTACTATATTGTAAGAGTACCTGATGCTCTCATCATGTTTTTACTGCTTTAAGTTTGCATTTCCAACTTTTATGCTCCGAAAAGACTTTTCAGCCTTAACAGAGTCCAAAAAGTGCATTTTGTTGTCAAACACTTAGATTCTATGATTTTCCTGCATTTAATGCATCATAGAATACCAGACATTCATGTTTCATTATAATAAAAGAGTACCTGGTGCTCTCATCACGTTTTACTGATTTAAGTTGCATTTCTAACTTTTATGCGCCGAAAAGACTTTTTAGCCTTAACAGAGTCCAAAAGTGCATTTTGTTGTCAAACACTTAGATTCTATGATTTCCTGCATTTAATGCATCATAGAATACCAGACATTCAAGTTGTACTATATTGTAAGAGTACCTGATGCTCTCATCATGTTTTTACTGCTTTAAGTTGCATTTCCAAACTTTTATGCTCCGAAAAGACTTTTCAGGCCTAACAG
>NC_136602.1:22104940-22212440 GCF_910589615.1 Taurulus bubalis
ACTTAGATTCTATGATTTCCTGCATTTAATGCATCATAGAATACCAGACATTCAAGTTGTACTATATTGTAAGAGTACCTGATGCTCTCATCACGTTTTACTGCTTTAAGTTTTAATTCCAACTTTTATGCTCCGAAAAGACTTTTCAGCCTTAACAGAGTCCAAAAGTGCATTTTGTTGTCAAACACTTAGATTCTATGATTTCCTGCATTTAATGCATCATAGAATACCAGACATTCAAGTTGTACTATATTGTAAGAGTACCTGATGCTCTCATCATGTTTTACTGCTTTAAGTTGCATTTCCAACTTTTATGCTCCGAAAAGACTTTTGAGCCTCAACAGAGTCCAAAAGTGCATTTTGTTGTCAAACACTTAGATTCTATGATTTCCTGCATTTAATGCATCATAGAATACCAGACATTCAAGTTTCATTATAATAAAAGAGTACCTGGTGCTCTCATCACGTTTTACTGCTTTAAGTTGCATTTCCAACTTTTATGCTCCGAAAAGACTTTTCAGCCTTAACAGAGTCCAAAAGTGCATTTTGTTGTCAAACACTTAGATTCTATGATTTCCTGCATTTAATGCATCATAGAATACCAGACATTCAAGTTGTACTATATTGTAAGAGTACCTGATGCTCTCATCACGTTTTACTGCTTTAAGTTGCATTTTCAACTTTTATGCTCCGAAAAGACTTTTCAGCCTTAACAGAGTCCAAAAGTGCATTTTGTTGTCAAACACTTAGATTCTATGATTTCCTGCATTTAATGCATCATAGAATACCAGACATTCAAGTTTCATTATAATATAAGAGTACCTGATGCTCTCATCACGTTTTACTGCTTTAAGTTGCATTTCCAACTTTTATGCTCCGAAAAGACTTTTCAGCCTTAACAGAGTCCAAAAGTGCATTTTGTTGTCAAACACTTAGATTCTATGATTTCCTGCATTTAATGCATCATAGAATACCAGACATTCAAGTTTCATTATAATAAAAGAGTACCTGATGCTCTCATCACGTTTTACTGCTTTAAGTTGCAATTCCAACTTGTATGCTCCGAAAAGACTTTTCAGCCTTAACAGAGTCCAAAAGTGCATTTTGTTGTCAAACACTTAGATTCTATGATTTCCTGCATTTAATGCATCATAGAATACCAGACATTCAAGTTGTACTATATTGTAAGAGTACCTGATGCTCTCATCATGTTTTACTGCTTTAAGTTGCATTTCCAACTTTTATGCTCCGAAAAGACTTTTCAGCCTCAACAGAGTCCAAAAGTGCATTTTGTTGTCAAACACTTAGATTCTATGATTTCCTGCATTTAATGCATCATAGAATACCAGACATTCAAGTTTCATTATAATAAAAGAGTACCTGGTGCTCTCATCACGTTTTACTGCTTTAAGTTGCATTTCCAACTTTTATGCTCCGAAAAGACTTTTCAGCCTTAACAGAGTCCAAAAGTGCATTTTGTTGTCAAACACTTAGATTCTATGATTTCCTGCATTTAATGCATCATAGAATACCAGACATTCAAGTTGTACTATATTGTAAGAGTACCTGATGCTCTCATCATGTTTTACTGCTTTAAGTTGCATTTCCAACTTTTATGCTCCGAAAAGACTTTTCAGCCTTAACAGAGTCCAAAAGTGCATTTTGTTGTCAAACACTTAGATTCTATGATTTCCTGCATTTAATGCATCATAGAATACCAGACATTCAAGTTGTACTATATTGTAAGAGTACCTGATGCTCTCATCACGTTTTACTGCTTTAAGTTGCAATTCCAACTTTTATGCTCCGAAAAGACTTTTCAGCCTTAACAGAGTCCAAAAGTGCATTTTGTTGTCAAACACTTAGATTCTATGATTTCCTGCATTTAATGCATCATAGAATACCAGACATTCAAGTTGGACTATATTGTAAGAGTACCTGATGCTCTCATCATGTTTTACTGCTTTAAGTTGCATTTCCAACTTTTATGCTCCGAAAAGACTTTTCAGCCTCAACAGAGTCCAAAAGTGCATTTTGTTGTCAAACACTTAGATTCTATGATTTCCTGCATTTAATGCATCATAGAATACCAGACATTCAAGTTTCATTATAATAAAAGAGTACCTGGTGCTCTCATCACGTTTTACTGCTTTAAGTTGCATTTCCAACTTTTATGCTCCGAAAAGACTTTTCAGCCTTAACAGAGTCCAAAAGTGCATTTTGTTGTCAAACACTTAGATTCTATGATTTCCTGCATTTAATGCATCATAGAATACCAGACATTCAAGTTGTACTATATTGTAAGAGTACCTGATGCTCTCATCACGTTTTACTGCTTTAAGTTGCATTTCCAACTTTTATGCTCCGAAAAGACTTTTCAGCCTCAACAGAGTCCAAAAGTGCATTTTGTTGTCGAACACTTAGATTCTATGATTTCCTGCATTTAATGCATCATAAAAAACCAGACATTCAAGTTGTACTATATTGTAAGAGTACCTGATGCTCTCATCACGTTTTACTGCTTTAAGTTGCATTTCCAACTTTTATGCTCCGAAAAGACTTTTCAGCCTTAACAGAGTCCAAAAGTGCATTTTGTTGTCAAACACTTAGATTCTATGATTTCCTGCATTTAATGCATCATAGAATACCAGACATTCAAGTTGTACTATATTGTAAGAGTACCTGATGCTCTCATCATGTTTTACTGCTTTAAGTTGCATTTCCAACTTTTATGCTCCGAAAAGACTTTTCAGCCTCAACAGAGTCCAAAAGTGCATTTTGTTGTCAAACACTTAGATTCTATGATTTCCTGCATGTAATGCATCATAGAATACCAGACATTCAAGTTTCATTATAATAAAAGAGTACCTGGTGCTCTCATCACGTTTTACTGCTTTAAGTTGCATTTCCAACTTTTATGCTCCGAAAAGACTTTTCAGCCTTAACAGAGTCCAAAAGTGCATTTTGTTGTCAAACACTTAGATTCTATGATTTCCTGCATTTAATGCATCATAGAATACCAGACATTCAAGTTGTACTATATTGTAAGAGTACCTGATGCTCTCATCACGTTTTACTGCTTTAAGTTGCATTTCCAACTGTTATGGTCCGAAAAGACGTTTCATCCTCAACAGAGTCCAAAATTGCATTTTGTTGTCAAACACTTAGATTCTATGATTTCCTGCATTTAATGCATCATAAAAAACCAGACATTCATGTTTCATTATAATAAAAGAGTACCTGATGCTCTCATCACGTTTTCTGCTTTAAGTTGCATTTCCAACTTTTATGCTCCGAAAAGACTTTTCAGCCTTAACAGAGTCCAAAAGTGCATTTTGTTGTCAAACACTTAGATTCTATGATTTCCTGCATTTAATGCATCATAGAATACCAGACATTCAAGTTGTACTATATTGTAAGAGTACCTGATGCTCTCATCACGTTTTACTGCTTTAAGTTGCATTTCCAACTTTTATGCTCCGAAAAGACTTTTCAGCCTCAACAGAGTCCAAAAGTGCATTTTGTTGTCAAACACTTAGATTCTATGATTTCCTGCATTTAATGCATCATAGAATACCAGACATTCAAGTTTCATTATAATAAAAGAGTACCTGGTGCTCTCATCACGTTTTACTGCTTTAAGTTGCATTTCCAACTTTTATGCTCCGAAAAGACTTTTCAGCCTTAACAGAGTCCAAAAGTGCATTTTGTTGTCAAACACTTAGATTCTATGATTTCCTGCATTTAATGCATCATAGAATATCAGACATTCAAGTTGTACTATATTGTAAGAGTACCTGATGCTCTCATCACGTTTTACTGCTTTAAGTTGCATTTCCAACTTTTATGCTCCGAAAAGACTTTTCAGCCTCAACAGAGTCCAAAAGTGCATTTTGTTGTCAAACACTTAGATTCTATGATTTCCTGCATTTAATGCATCATAGAATACCAGACATTCAAGTTTCATTATAATAAAAGAGTACCTGGTGCTCTCATCACGTTTTACTGCTTTAAGTTGCATTTCCAACTTTTATGCTCCGAAAAGACTTTTCAGCCTTAACAGAGTCCAAAAGTGCATTTTGTTGTCAAACACTTAGATTCTATGATTTCCTACATTTAATGCATCATAGAATACCAGACATTCAAGTTGTACTATATTGTAAGAGTACCTGATGCTCTCATCACGTTTTACTGCTTTAAGTTGCATTTCCAACTTTTATGCTCCGAAAAGACTTTTCAGCCTCAACAGAGTCCAAAAGTGCATTTTGTTGTCGAACACTTAGATTCTATGATTTCCTGCATTTAATGCATCATAAAAAACCAGACATTCATGTTTCATTATAATAAAAGAGTACCTGGTGCTCTCATCACGTTTTACTGCTTTAAGTTGCATTTCCAACTGTTATGGTCCGAAAAGACGTTTCATCCTCAACAGAGTCCAAAATTGCATTTTGTTGTCAAACACTTAGATTCTATGATTTCCTGCATTTAATGCATCATAGAATACCAGACATTCAAGTTGTACTATATTGTAAGAGTACCTGATGCTCTCATCACGTTTTACTGCTTTAAGTTGCATTTCCAACTTTTATGCTCCGAAAAGACTTTTCAGCCTCAACAGAGTCCAAAAGTGCATTTTGTTGTCAAACACTTAGATTCTATGATTTCCTGCATTTAATGCATCATAGAATACCAGACATTCAAGTTTCATTATAATAAAAGAGTACCTGGTGCTCTCATCACGTTTTACTGCTTTAAGTTGCATTTCCAACTTTTATGCTCCGAAAAGACTTTTCAGCCTTAACAGAGTCCAAAAGTGCATTTTGTTGTCAAACACTTAGATTCTATGATTTCCTGCATTTAATGCATCATAGAATACCAGACATTCAAGTTGTACTATATTGTAAGAGTACCTGATGCTCTCATCACGTTTTACTGCTTTAAGTTGCATTTCCAACTTTTATGCTCCGAAAAGACTTTTCAGCCTTAACAGAGTCCAAAAGTGCATTTTGTTGTCAAACACTTAGATTCTATGATTTCCTGCATTTAATGCATCACAGAATACCAGACATTCAAGTTGTACTATATTTTAAGAGTACTTGATGCTCTCATCACGTTTTACTGCTTTAAGTTGCATTTCCAACTTTTATGCTCCGAAAAGACTTTTCAGCCTCAACAGAGTCCAAAAGTGCATTTTGTTGTCAAACACTTAGATTCTATGATTTCCTGCATTTAATGCATCATAGAATACCAGACATTCAAGTTTCATTATAATAAAAGAGTACCTGGTGCTCTCATCACGTTTTACTGCTTTAAGTTGCATTTCCAACTTTTATGCTCCGAAAAGACTTTTCAGCCTTAACAGAGTCCAAAAGTGCATTTTGTTGTCAAACACTTAGATTCTATGATTTCCTGCATTTAATGCATCATAGAATACCAGACATTCAAGTTGTACTATATTGTACCTGATGCTCTCATCACGTTTTACTGCTATAAGTTGCATTTCCAACTTTTATGCTCCGAAAAGACTTTTCAGCCTTAACAGAGTCCAAAAGTGCATTTTGTTGTCAAACACTTAGATTCTATGATTTCCTGCATTTAATGCATCATAGAATACCAGACATTCAAGTTGTACTATATTGTACCTGATGCTCTCATCACGTTTTACTGCTTTAAGTTGCATTTCCAACTTTTATGCTCCGAAAAGACTTTTCAGCCTCAACAGAGTCCAAAAGTGCATTTTGTTGTCGAACACTTAGATTCTATGATTTCCTGCATTTAATGCATCATAAAAAACCAGACATTCATGTTTCATTATAATAAAAGAGTACCTGGTGCTCTCATCACGTTTTACTGCTTTAAGTTGCATTTCCAACTTTTATGCTCCGAAAAGACTTTTCAGCCTTAACAGAGTCCAAAAGTGCATTTTGTTGTCGAACACTTAGATTATATGATTTCCTGCATTTAATGCATCATAGAATACCAGACATTCAAGTTTCATTATAATAAAAGAGTACCTGGTGCTCTCATCACGTTTTACTGCTTTAAGTTGCATTTCCAACTTTTATGCTCCGAAAAGACTTTTCAGCCTTAACAGAGTCCAAAATTGCATTTTGTTGTCAAACACTTAGATTCTATGATTTCCTGCATTTAATGCATCATAGAATACCAGACATTCAAGTTGTACTATATTGTAAGAGTACCTGATGCTCTCATCACGTTTTACTGCTTTACGTTGCATTTCCAACTTTTATGCTCCGAAAAGACTTTTCAGCCTTAACAGAGTCCAAAAGTGCATTTTGTTGTCAAACACTTAGATTCTATGATTTCCTGCATTTAATGCATCATAGAATACCAGACATTCAAGTTGTACTATATTGTAAGAGTACCTGATGCTCTCATCACGTTTTACTGCTTTAAGTTGCATTTCCAACTTTTATGCTCCGAAAAGACTTTTCAGCCTTAACAGAGTCCAAAAGTGCATTTTGTTGTCGAACACTTAGATTCTATGATTTCCTGCATTTAATGCATCATAGAATACCAGACATTCAAGTTTCATTATAATATAAGAGTACCTGATGCTCTCATCACGTTTTACTGCTTTAAGTTGCATTTCCAACTGTTATGGTCCGAAAAGACGTTTCATCCTCAACAGAGTCCAAAATTGCATTTTGTTGTCAAACACTTAGATTCTATGATTTCCTGCATTTAATGCATCATAGAATACCAGACATTCAAGTTTCATTATAATAAAAGAGTACCTGGTGCTCTCATCACGTTTTACTGCTTTAAGTTGCATTTCCAACTTTTATGCTCCGAAAAGACTTTTCAGCCTCAACAGAGTCCAAAAGTGCATTTTGTTGTCGAACACTTAGATTCTATGATTTCCTGCATTTAATGCATCATAAAAAAACAGACATTCATGTTTCATTATAATAAAAGAGTACCTGGTGCTCTCATCACGTTTTACTGCTTTAAGTTGCATTTCCAACTTTTATGCTCCGAAAAGACTTTTCAGCCTTAACAGAGTCCAAAAGTGCATTTTGTTGTGAAACACTTAGATTCTATGATTTCCTGCATTTAATGCATCATAGAATACCAGACATTCAAGTTGTACTATATTGTAAGAGTACCTGATGCTCTCATCATGTTTTACTGCTTTAAGTTGCATTTCCAACTTTTATGCTCCGAAAAGACTTTTCAGCCTTAACAGAGTCCAAAAGTGCATTTTGTTGTCAAACACTTAGATTCTATGATTTCCTGCATTTAATGCATCATAGAATACCAGACATTCAAGTTTCATTATAATAAAAGAGTACCTGGTGCTCTCATCACGTTTTACTGCTTTAAGTTGCATTTCCAACTTTTATGCTCCGAAAAGACTTTTCAGCCTCAACAGAGTCCAAAAGTGCATTTTGTTGTCGAACACTTAGATTCTATGATTTCCTGCATTTAATGCATCATAAAAAAACAGACATTCATGTTTCATTATAATAAAAGAGTACCTGGTGCTCTCATCACGTTTTACTGCTTTAAGTTGCATTTCCAACTTTTATGCTCCGAAAAGACTTTTCAGCCTTAACAGAGTCCAAAAGTGCATTTTGTTGTCAAACACTTAGATTCTATGATTTCCTGCATTTAATGCATCATAGAATACCAGACATTCAAGTTGTACTATATTGTAAGAGTACCTGATGCTCTCATCATGTTTTACTGCTTTAAGTTGCATTTCCAACTTTTATGCTCCGAAAAGACTTTTCAGCCTTAACAGTCCAAAAGTGCATTTTGTTGTCAAACACTTAGATTCTATGATTTCCTGCATTTAATGCATCATAGAATACCAGACATTCAAGTTGTACTATATTGTAAGAGTACCTGATGCTCTCATCATGTTTTACTGCTTTAAGTTGCATTTCCAACTTTTATGCTCCGAAAAGACTTTTCAGCCTTAACAGAGTCCAAAAGTGCATTTTGTTGTCGAACACTTAGATTCTATGATTTCCTGCATTTAATGCATCATAAAAAAACAGACATTCATGTTTCATTATAATAAAAGAGTACCTGGTGCTCTCATCACGTTTTACTGCTTTAAGTTGCATTTCCAACTTTTATGCTCCGAAAAGACTTTTCAGCCTTAACAGAGTCCAAAAGTGCATTTTGTTGTCAAACACTTAGATTCTATGATTTCCTGCATTTAATGCATCATAGAATACCAGACATTCAAGTTGTACTATATTGTAAGAGTACCTGGTGCTCTCATCACGTTTTACTGCTTTAAGTTGCATTTCCAACTTTTATGCTCCGAAAAGACTTTTCAGCCTCAACAGAGTCCAAAAGTGCATTTTGTTGTCGAACACTTAGATTCTATGATTTCCTGCATTTAATGCATCATAAAAAAACAGACATTCATGTTTCATTATAATAAAAGAGTACCTGGTGCTCTCATCACGTTTTACTGCTTTAAGTTGCATTTCCAACTTTTATGCTCCGAAAAGACTTTTCAGCCTTAACAGAGTCCAAAAGTGCATTTTGTTGTCAAACACTTAGATTCTATGATTTCCTGCATTTAATGCATCATAGAATACCAGACATTCAAGTTGTACTATATTGTAAGAGTACCTGGTGCTCTCATCACGTTTTACTGCTTTAAGTTGCATTTCCAACTTTTATGCTCCGAAAAGACTTTTCAGCCTCAACAGAGTCCAAAAGTGCATTTTGTTGTCGAACACTTAGATTCTATGATTTCCTGCATTTAATGCATCATAAAAAACCAGACATTCATGTTTCATTATAATAAAAGAGTACCTGGTGCTCTCATCACGTTTTACTGCTTTAAGTTGCATTTCCAACTTTTATGCTCCGAAAAGACTTTTCAGCCTTAACAGAGTCCAAAAGTGCATTTTGTTGTCGAACACTTAGATTCTATGATTTCCTGCATTTAATGCATCACAGAATACCAGACATTCAAGTTGTACTGTATTGTAAGAGTACCTGATGCTCTCATCATGTTTTACTGCTTTAAGTTGCATTTCCAACTTTTATGCTCCGAAAAGACTTTTCAGCCTTAACAGAGTCCAAAAGTGCATTTTGTTGTCGAACACTTAGATTCTATGATTTCCTGCATTTAATGCATCATAAAAAAACAGACATTCATGTTTCATTATAATAAAAGAGTACCTGGTGCTCTCATCACGTTTTACTGCTTTAAGTTGCATTTCCAACTTTTATGCTCCGAAAAGACTTTTCAGCCTGAACAGAGTCCAAAAGTGCATTTTGTTGTCAAACACTTAGATTCTATGATTTCCTGCATTTAATGCATCATAGAATACCAGACATTCAAGTTGTACTATATTGTAAGAGTACCTGGTGCTCTCATCACGTTTTACTGCTTTAAGTTGCATTTCCAACTTTTATGCTCCGAAAAGACTTTTCAGCCTCAACAGAGTCCAAAAGTGCATTTTGTTGTCGAACACTTAGATTCTATGATTTCCTGCATTTAATGCATCATAAAAAACCAGACATTCATGTTTCATTATAATAAAAGAGTACCTGGTGCTCTCATCACGTTTTACTGCTTTAAGTTGCATTTCCAACTTTTATGCTCCGAAAAGACTTTTCAGCCTCAACAGAGTCCAAAAGTGCATTTTGTTGTCGAACACTTAGATTCTATGATTTCCTGCATTTAATGCATCATAAAAAACCAGACATTCATGTTTCATTATAATAAAAGAGTACCTGGTGCTCTCATCACGTTTTACTGCTTTAAGTTGCATTTCCAACTTTTATGCTCCGAAAAGACTTTTCAGCCTTAACAGAGTCCAAAAGTGCATTTTGTTGTCAAACACTTAGATTCTATGATTTCCTGCATTTAATGCATCATAGAATACCAGACATTCAAGTTGTACTATATTGTAAGAGTACCTGATGCTCTCATCATGTTTTACTGCTTTAAGTTGCATTTCCAACTTTTATGCTCCGAAAAGACTTTTCAGCCTCAACAGAGTCCAAAAGTGCATTTTGTTGTCGAACACTTAGATTCTATGATTTCCTGCATTTAATGCATCATAAAAAAACAGACATTCATGTTTCATTATAATAAAAGAGTACCTGGTGCTCTCATCACGTTTTACTGCTTTAAGTTGCATTTCCAACTTTTATGCTCCGAAAAGACTTTTCAGCCTCAACAGAGTCCAAAAGTGCATTTTGTTGTCGAACACTTAGATTCTATGATTTCCTGCATTTAATGCATCATAAAAAACCAGACATTCATGTTTCATTATAATAAAAGAGTACCTGGTGCTCTCATCACGTTTTACTGCTTTAAGTTGCATTTCCAACTTTTATGCTCCGAAAAGACTTTTCAGCCTTAACAGAGTCCAAAAGTGCATTTTGTTGTCAAACACTTAGATTCTATGATTTCCTGCATTTAATGCATCATAGAATACCAGACATTCAAGTTGTACTATATTGTAAGAGTACCTGATGCTCTCATCATGTTTTACTGCTTTAAGTTGCATTTCCAACTTTTATGCTCCGAAAAGACTTTTCAGCCTTAACAGAGTCCAAAAGTGCATTTTGTTGTCGAACACTTAGATTCTATGATTTCCTGCATTTAATGCATCACAGAATACCAGACATTCAAGTTGTACTGTATTGTAAGAGTACCTGATGCTCTCATCACGTTTTACTGCTTTAAATGCCATTTCCAACTTTTATGCTCCGAAAAGACGTTTCAGCCTCAACAGAGTCCAAAAGTGCATTTTGTTGTCGAACACTTAGATTATATGATTTCCTGCATCTAATGCATCATAGAATACCAGACATTCAAGTTTCATTATAATATAAGAGTACCTGATGCTCTCATCACGTTTTACTGCTTTAAGTTGCATTTCCAACTGTTATGGTCCGAAAAGACGTTTCATCCTCAACAGAGTCCAAAATTGCATTTTGTTGTCAAACACTTAGATTCTATGATTTCCTGCATTTAATGCATCATAGAATACCAGACATTCAAGTTGTACTATATTGTAAGAGTACCTGATGCTCTCATCATGTTTTACTGCTTTAAGTTGCACTTCCAACTTTTATGCTCCGAAAAGACTTTTCAGCCTTAACAGAGTCCAAAAGTGCATTTTGTTGTCGAACACTTAGATTCTATGATTTCCTGCATTTAATGCATCATAAAAAACCAGACATTCATGTTTCATTATAATAAAAGAGTACCTGGTGCTCTCATCACGTTTTACTGCTTTAAGTTGCATTTCCAACTTTTATGCTCCGAAAAGACTTTTCAGCCTTAACAGAGTCCAAAAGTGCATTTTGTTGTCGAACACTTAGATTCTATGATTTCCTGCATTTAATGCATCATAAAAAACCAGACATTCATGTTTCAATATAATAAAAGAGTACCTGGTGCTCTCATCACGTTTTACTGCTTTAAGTTGCATTTCCAACTTTTATGCTCCGAAAAGACTTTTCAGCCTTAACAGAGTCCAAAAGTGCATTTTGTTGTCAAACACTTAGATTCTATGATTTCCTGCATTTAATGCATCATAGAATACCAGACATTCAAGTTGTACTATATTGTAAGAGTACCTGATGCTCTCATCATGTTTTACTGCTTTAAGTTGCATTTCCAACTTTTATGCTCCGAAAAGACTTTTCAGCCTTAACAGAGTCCAAAAGTGCATTTTGTTGTCAAACACTTAGATTCTATGATTTCCTGCATTTAATGCATCACAGAATACCAGACATTCAAGTTGTACTGTATTGTAAGAGTACCTGATGCTCTCATCACGTTTTACTGCTTTAAATGCCATTTCCAACTTTTATGCTCCGAAAAGACGTTTCAGCCTCAACAGAGTCCAAAAGTGCATTTTGTTGTCGAACACTTAGATTATATGATTTCCTGCATTTAATGCATCATAGAATACCAGACATTCAAGTTTCATTATAATATAAGAGTACCTGATGCTCTCATCACGTTTTACTGCTTTAAGTTGCATTTCCAACTGTTATGGTCCGAAAAGACGTTTCATCCTCAACAGAGTCCAAAATTGCATTTTGTTGTCAAACACTTAGATTCTATGATTTCCTGCATTTAATGCATCATAGAATACCAGACATTCAAGTTGTACTATATTGTAAGAGTACCTGGTGCTCTCATCACGTTTTACTGCTTTAAGTTGCATTTCCAACTTTTATGCTCCGAAAAGACTTTTCAGCCTCAACAGAGTCCAAAAGTGCATTTTGTTGTCGAACACTTAGATTCTATGATTTCCTGCATTTAATGCATCATAAAAAAACAGACATTCATGTTTCATTATAATAAAAGAGTACCTGGTGCTCTCATCACGTTTTACTGCTTTAAGTTGCATTTCCAACTTTTATGCTCCGAAAAGACTTTTCAGCCTTAACAGAGTCCAAAAGTGCATTTTGTTGTCGAACACTTAGATTCTATGATTTCCTGCATTTAATGCATCACAGAATACCAGACATTCAAGTTGTACTGTATTGTAAGAGTACCTGATGCTCTCATCACGTTTTACTGCTTTAAATGCCATTTCCAACTTTCATACTCCGAAAAGACGTTTCAGCCTCAACAGAGTCCAAAAGTGCATTTTGTTGTCGAACACTTAGATTCTATGATTTCCTGCATTTAATGCATCATAGAATACCAGACATTCAAGTTTCATTATAATATAAGAGTACCTGATGCTCTCATCACGTTTTACTGCTTTAAGTTGCATTTCCAACTGTTATGGTCCGAAAAGACGTTTCATCCTCAACAGAGTCCAAAATTGCATTTTGTTGTCAAACACTTAGATTCTATGATTTCCTGCATTTAATGCATCATAGAATACCAGACATTCAAGTTGTACTATATTGTAAGAGTACCTGGTGCTCTCATCACGTTTTACTGCTTTAAGTTGCATTTCCAACTTTTATGCTCCGAAAAGACTTTTCAGCCTCAACAGAGTCCAAAAGTGCATTTTGTTGTCGAACACTTAGATTCTATGATTTCCTGCATTTAATGCATCATAAAAAAACAGACATTCATGTTTCATTATAATATAAGAGTACCTGGTGCTCTCATCACGTTTTACTGCTTTAAGTTGCATTTCCAACTTTTATGCTCCGAAAAGACTTTTCAGCCTTAACAGAGTCCAAAAGTGCATTTTGTTGTCAAACACTTAGATTCTATGATTTCCTGCATTTAATGCATCATAAAAAACCAGACATTCATGTTTCATTATAATAAAAGAGTACCTGGTGCTCTCATCACGTTTTACTGCTTTAAGTTGCATTTCCAACTTTTATGCTCCGAAAAGACTTTTCAGCCTTAACAGAGTCCAAAAGTGCATTTTGTTGTCAAACACTTAGATTCTATGATTTCCTGCATTTAATGCATCATAGAATACCAGACATTCAAGTTGTACTATATTGTAAGAGTACCTGATGCTCTCATCATGTTTTACTGCTTTAAGTTGCATTTCCAACTTTTATGCTCCGAAAAGACTTTTCAGCCTTAACAGAGTCCAAAAGTGCATTTTGTTGTCGAACACTTAGATTCTATGATTTCCTGCATTTAATGCATCACAGAATACCAGACATTCAAGTTGTACTGTATTGTAAGAGTACCTGATGCTCTCATCACGTTTTACTGCTTTAAATGCCATTTCCAACTTTTATGCTCCGAAAAGACGTTTCAGCCTCAACAGAGTCCAAAAGTGCATTTTGTTGTCGAACACTTAGATTCTATGATTTCCTGCATTTAATGCATCATAGAATACCAGACATTCAAGTTGTACTATATTGTAAGAGTACCTGATGCTCTCATCACGTTTTACTGCTTTAAGTTGCATTTCCAACTTTTATGCTCCGAAAAGACTTTTCAGCCTTAACAGAGTCTAAAAGTGCATTTTGTTGTCGAACACTTAGATTCTATGATTTCCTGCATTTAATGCATCATAGAATACCAGACATTCAAGTTTCATTATAATATAAGAGTACCTGATGCTCTCATCACGTTTTACTGCTTTAAGTTGCATTTCCAACTGTTATGGTCCGAAAAGACGTTTCATCCTCAACAGAGTCCAAAATTGCATTTTGTTGTCAAACACTTAGATTCTATGATTTCCTGCATTTAATGCATCATAGAATACCAGACATTCAAGTTGTACTATATTGTAAGAGTACCTGATGCTCTCATCATGTTTTACTGCTTTAAGTTGCATTTCCAACTTTTATGCTCCGAAAAGACTTTTCAGCCTTAACAGAGTCCAAAAGTGCATTTTGTTGTGAAACACTTAGATTCTATGATTTCCTGCATTTAATGCATCACAGAATACCAGACATTCAAGTTGTACTGTATTGTAAGAGTACCTGATGCTCTCATCACGTTTTACTGCTTTAAATGCCATTTCCAACTTTCATACTCCGAAAAGACGTTTCAGCCTCAACAGAGTCCAAAAGTGCATTTTGTTGTCGAACACTTAGATTCTATGATTTCCTGCATTTAATGCATCATAGAATACCAGACATTCAAGTTTCATTATAATATAAGAGTACCTGATGCTCTCATCACGTTTTACTGCTTTAAGTTGCATTTCCAACTGTTATGGTCCGAAAAGACGTTTCATCCTCAACAGAGTCCAAAATTGCATTTTGTTGTCAAACACTTAGATTCTATGATTTCCTGCATTTAATGCATCATAGAATACCAGACATTCAAGTTGTACTATATTGTAAGAGTACCTGGTGCTCTCATCACGTTTTACTGCTTTAAGTTGCATTTCCAACTTTTATGCTCCGAAAAGACTTTTCAGCCTCAACAGAGTCCAAAAGTGCATTTTGTTGTCGAACACTTAGATTCTATGATTTCCTGCATTTAATGCATCATAAAAAAACAGACATTCATGTTTCATTATAATAAAAGAGTACCTGGTGCTCTCATCACGTTTTACTGCTTTAAGTTGCATTTCCAACTTTTATGCTCCGAAAAGACTTTTCAGCCTTAACAGAGTCCAAAAGTGCATTTTGTTGTCAAACACTTAGATTCTATGATTTCCTGCATTTAATGCATCATAAAAAACCAGACATTCATGTTTCATTATAATAAAAGAGTACCTGGTGCTCTCATCACGTTTTACTGCTTTAAGTTGCATTTCCAACTTTTATGCTCCGAAAAGACTTTTCAGCCTTAACAGAGTCCAAAAGTGCATTTTGTTGTCGAACACTTAGATTCTATGATTTCCTGCATTTAATGCATCACAGAATACCAGACATTCAAGTTGTACTGTATTGTAAGAGTACCTGATGCTCTCATCACGTTTTACTGCTTTAAATGCCATTTCCAACTTTTATGCTCCGAAAAGACGTTTCAGCCTCAACAGAGTCCAAAAGTGCATTTTGTTGTCGAACACTTAGATTCTATGATTTCCTGCATTTAATGCATCATAGAATACCAGACATTCAAGTTGTACTATATTGTAAGAGTACCTGATGCTCTCATCACGTTTTACTGCTTTAAGTTGCATTTCCAACTTTTATGCTCCGAAAAGACTTTTCAGCCTTAACAGAGTCCAAAAGTGCATTTTGTTGTCGAACACTTAGATTCTATGATTTCCTGCATTTAATGCATCATAGAATACCAGACATTCAAGTTTCATTATAATATAAGAGTACCTGATGCTCTCATCACGTTTTACTGCTTTAAGTTGCATTTCCAACTGTTATGGTCCGAAAAGACGTTTCATCCTCAACAGAGTCCAAAATTGCATTTTGTTGTCAAACACTTAGATTCTATGATTTCCTGCATTTAATGCATCATAGAATACCAGACATTCAAGTTGTACTATATTGTAAGAGTACCTGATGCTCTCATCATGTTTTACTGCTTTAAGTTGCATTTCCAACTTTTATGCTCCGAAAAGACTTTTCAGCCTTAACAGAGTCCAAAAGTGCATTTTGTTGTGAAACACTTAGATTCTATGATTTCCTGCATTTAATGCATCATAGAATACCAGACATTCAAGTTGTACTATATTGTAAGAGTACCTGATGCTCTCATCACGTTTTACTGCTTTAAATGCCATTTCCAACTTTTATGCTCCGAAAAGACGTTTCAGCCTCAACAGAGTCCAAAAGTGCATTTTGTTGTCGAACACTTAGATTCTATGATTTCCTGCATTTAATGCATCATAGAATACCAGACATTCAAGTTGTACTATATTGTAAGAGTACCTGATGCTCTCATCATGTTTTACTGCTTTAAGTTGCATTTCCAACTTTTATGCTCCGAAAAGACTTTTCAGCCTTAACAGAGTCCAAAAGTGCATTTTGTTGTCAAACACTTAGATTCTATGATTTCCTGCATTTAATGCATCATAAAAAAACAGACATTCATGTTTCATTATAATAAAAGAGTACCTGGTGCTCTCATCACGTTTTACTGCTTTAAGTTGCATTTCCAACTTTTATGCTCCGAAAAGACTTTTCAGCCTTAACAGAGTCCAAAAGTGCATTTTGTTGTCAAACACTTAGATTCTATGATTTCCTGCATTTAATGCATCATAGAATACCAGACATTCAAGTTGTACTATATTGTAAGAGTACCTGATGCTCTCATCACGTTTTACTGCTTTAAGTTGCATTTCCAACTTTTATGCTCCGAAAAGACTTTTCAGCCTTAACAGAGTCCAAAAGTGCATTTTGTTGTGAAACACTTAGATTCTATGATTTCCTGCATTTAATGCATCATAGAATACCAGACATTCAAGTTGTACTATATTGTAAGAGTACCTGATGCTCTCATCATGTTTTACTGCTTTAAGTTGCATTTCCAACTTTTATGCTCCGAAAAGACTTTTCAGCCTTAACAGAGTCCAAAATTGCATTTTGTTGTCGAACACTTAGATTCTATGATTTCCTGCATTTAATGCATCATAAAAAAACAGACATTCATGTTTCATTATAATAAAAGAGTACCTGGTGCTCTCATCACGTTTTACTGCTTTAAGTTGCATTTCCAACTTTTATGCTCCGAAAAGACTTTTCAGCCTTAACAGAGTCCAAAAGTGCATTTTGTTGTCAAACACTTAGATTCTATGATTTCCTGCATTTAATGCATCATAGAATACCAGACATTCAAGTTGTACTATATTGTAAGAGTACCTGATGCTCTCATCACGTTTTACTGCTTTAAGTTGCATTTCCAACTTTTATGCTCCGAAAAGACTTTTCAGCCTTAACAGAGTCCAAAAGTGCATTTTGTTGTGAAACACTTAGATTCTATGATTTCCTGCATTTAATGCATCATAGAATACCAGACATTCAAGTTGTACTATATTGTAAGAGTACCTGATGCTCTCATCACGTTTTACTGCTTTAAGTTGCATTTCCAACTTTTATGCTCCGAAAAGACTTTTCAGCCTCAACAGAGTCCAAAAGTGCATTTTGTTGTCGAACACTTAGATTCTATGATTTCCTGCATTTAATGCATCATAAAAAACCAGACATTCAAGTTGTACTATATTGTAAGAGTACCTGATGCTCTCATCATGTTTTACTGCTTTAAGTTGCATTTCCAACTTTTATGCTCCGAAAAGACTTTTCAGCCTTAACAGAGTCCAAAAGTGCATTTTGTTGTGAAACACTTAGATTCTATGATTTCCTGCATTTAATGCATCATAGAATACCAGACATTCAAGTTGTACTATATTGTAAGAGTACCTGATGCTCTCATCACGTTTTACTGCTTTAAGTTGCATTTCCAACTTTTATGCTCCGAAAAGACTTTTCAGCCTCAACAGAGTCCAAAAGTGCATTTTGTTGTCGAACACTTAGATTCTATGATTTCCTGCATTTAATGCATCATAAAAAACCAGACATTCAAGTTGTACTATATTGTAAGAGTACCTGATGCTCTCATCATGTTTTACTGCTTTAAGTTGCATTTCCAACTTTTATGCTCCGAAAAGACTTTTCAGCCTTAACAGAGTCCAAAAGTGCATTTTGTTGTCAAACACTTAGATTCTATGATTTCCTGCATTTAATGCATCATAGAATACCAGACATTCAAGTTGTACTATATTGTAAGAGTACCTGATGCTCTCATCACGTTTTACTGCTTTAAGTTGCATTTCCAACTTTTATGCTCCGAAAAGACTTTTCAGCCTTAACAGAGTCCAAAAGTGCATTTTGTTGTCGAACACTTAGATTCTATGATTTCCTGCATTTAATGCATCATAAAAAACCAGACATTCATGTTTCATTATAATAAAAGAGTACCTGGTGCTCTCATCACGTTTTACTGCTTTAAGTTGCATTTCCAACTTTTATGCTCCGAAAAGACTTTTCAGCCTTAACAGAGTCTAAAAGTGCATTTTGTTGTCGAACACTTAGATTCTATGATTTCCTGCATTTAATGCATCATAGAATACCAGACATTCAAGTTGTACTATATTGTAAGAGTACCTGATGCTCTCATCACGTTTTACTGCTTTAAGTTGCATTTCCAACTTTTATGCTCCGAAAAGACTTTTCAGCCTCAACAGAGTCCAAAAGTGCATTTTGTTGTCGAACACTTAGATTCTATGATTTCCTGCATTTAATGCATCATAAAAAAACAGACATTCATGTTTCATTATAATATAAGAGTACCTGGTGCTCTCATCACGTTTTACTGCTTTAAGTTGCATTTCCAACTTTTATGCTCCGAAAAGACTTTTCAGCCTTAACAGAGTCCAAAAGTGCATTTTGTTGTCGAACACTTAGATTCTATGATTTCCTGCATTTAATGCATCATAAAAAACCAGACATTCATGTTTCATTATAATAAAAGAGTACCTGGTGCTCTCATCACGTTTTACTGCTTTAAGTTGCATTTCCAACTTTTATGCTCCGAAAAGACTTTTCAGCCTTAACAGAGTCCAAAAGTGCATTTTGTTGTCGAACACTTAGATTCTATGATTTCCTGCATTTAATGCATCATAAAAAAACAGACATTCATGTTTCATTATAATAAAAGAGTACCTGGTGCTCTCATCACGTTTTACTGCTTTAAGTTGCATTTCCAACTTTTATGCTCCGAAAAGACTTTTCAGCCTTAACAGAGTCCAAAAGTGCATTTTGTTGTCGAACACTTAGATTCTATGATTTCCTGCATTTAATGCATCATAGAATACCAGACATTCAAGTTGTACTATATTGTAAGAGTACCTGATGCTCTCATCATGTTTTACTGCTTTAAGTTGCATTTCCAACTTTTATGCTCCGAAAAGACTTTTCAGCCTTAACAGAGTCCAAAAGTGCATTTTGTTGTCGAACACTTAGATTCTATGATTTCCTGCATTTAATGCATCACAGAATACCAGACATTCAAGTTGTACTGTATTGTAAGAGTACCTGATGCTCTCATCACGTTTTACTGCTTTAAATGCCATTTCCAACTTTTATGCTCCGAAAAGACGTTTCAGCCTCAACAGAGTCCAAAAGTGCATTTTGTTGTCGAACACTTAGATTCTATGATTTCCTGCATTTAATGCATCATAGAATACCAGACATTCAAGTTGTACTATATTGTAAGAGTACCTGATGCTCTCATCACGTTTTACTGCTTTAAGTTGCATTTCCAACTTTTATGCTCCGAAAAGACTTTTCAGCCTTAACAGAGTCTAAAAGTGCATTTTGTTGTCGAACACTTAGATTCTATGATTTCCTGCATTTAATGCATCATAGAATACCAGACATTCAAGTTGTACTATATTGTAAGAGTACCTGATGCTCTCATCACGTTTTACTGCTTTAAGTTGCATTTCCAACTTTTATGCTCCGAAAAGACTTTTCAGCCTTAACAGAGTCCAAAAGTGCATTTTGTTGTCAAACACTTAGATTCTATGATTTCCTGCATTTAATGCATCATAGAATACCAGACATTCAAGTTGTACTATATTGTAAGAGTACCTGATGCTCTCATCATGTTTTACTGCTTTAAGTTGCATTTCCAACTTTTATGCTCCGAAAAGACTTTTCAGCCTTAACAGAGTCCAAAAGTGCATTTTGTTGTCGAACACTTAGATTCTATGATTTCCTGCATTTAATGCATCATAAAAAACCAGACATTCATGTTTCATTATAATAAAAGAGTACCTGGTGCTCTCATCACGTTTTACTGCTTTAAGTTGCATTTCCAACTTTTATGCTCCGAAAAGACTTTTCAGCCTCAACAGAGTCTAAAAGTGCATTTTGTTGTCGAACACTTAGATTCTATGATTTCCTGCATTTAATGCATCATAGAATACCAGACATTCAAGTTGTACTATATTGTAAGAGTACCTGATGCTCTCATCACGTTTTACTGCTTTAAGTTGCATTTCCAACTTTTATGCTCCGAAAAGACTTTTCAGCCTCAACAGAGTCCAAAAGTGCATTTTGTTGTCGAACACTTAGATTCTATGATTTCCTGCATTTAATGCATCATAAAAAACCAGACATTCAAGTTGTACTATATTGTAAGAGTACCTGATGCTCTCATCATGTTTTACTGCTTTAAGTTGCATTTCCAACTTTTATGCTCCGAAAAGACTTTTCAGCCTTAACAGAGTCCAAAAGTGCATTTTGTTGTCGAACACTTAGATTCTATGATTTCCTGCATTTAATGCATCATAAAAAAACAGACATTCATGTTTCATTATAATAAAAGAGTACCTGGTGCTCTCATCACGTTTTACTGCTTTAAGTTGCATTTCCAACTTTTATGCTCCGAAAAGACTTTTCAGCCTTAACAGAGTCCAAAAGTGCAATTTGTTGTCAAACACTTAGATTCTATGATTTCCTGCATTTAATGCATCATAGAATACCAGACATTCAAGTTGTACTATATTGTAAGAGTACCTGATGCTCTCATCACGTTTTACTGCTTTAAGTTGCATTTCCAACTTTTATGCTCCGAAAAGACTTTTCAGCCTCAACAGAGTCCAAAAGTGCATTTTGTTGTCGAACACTTAGATTCTATGATTTCCTGCATTTAATGCATCATAAAAAAACAGACATTCATGTTTCATTATAATAAAAGAGTACCTGGTGCTCTCATCACGTTTTACTGCTTTAAGTTGCATTTCCAACTTTTATGCTCCGAAAAGACTTTTCAGCCTAAACAGAGTCCAAAAGTGCATTTTGTTGTCAAACACTTAGATTCTATGATTTCCTGCATTTAATGCATCATAGAATACCAGACATTCAAGTTGTACTATATTGTAAGAGTACCTGATGCTCTCATCACGTTTTACTGCTTTAAGTTGCATTTCCAACTTTTATGCTCCGAAAAGACTTTTCAGCCTTAACAGAGTCCAAAAGTGCATTTTGTTGTCGAACACTTAGATTCTATGATTTCCTGCATTTAATGCATCATAGAATACCAGACATTCAAGTTGTACTATATTGTAAGAGTACCTTTTGCTCTCATCACGTTTTACTGCTTTAAGTTGCATTTCCAACTTTTATGCTCCGAAAAGACTTTTCAGCCTTAACAGAGTCCAAAAGTGCATTTTGTTGTCGAACACTTAGATTCTATGATTTCCTGCATTTAATGCATCATAAAAAAACAGACATTCATGTTTCATTATAATAAAAGAGTACCTGGTGCTCTCATCACGTTTTACTGCTTTAAGTTGCATTTCCAACTTTTATGCTCCGAAAAGACTTTTCAGCCTTAACAGAGTCCAAAAGTGCATTTTGTTGTCGAACACTTAGATTATATGATTTCCTGCATTTAATGCATCATAGAATACCAGACATTCAAGTTGTACTATATTGTAAGAGTACCTGATGCTCTCATCACGTTTTACTGCTTTAAGTTGCATTTCCAACTTTTATGCTCCGAAAAGACTTTTCAGCCTTAACAGAGTCCAAAAGTGCATTTTGTTGTCGAACACTTAGATTCTATGATTTCCTGCATTTAATGCATCATAAAAAACCAGACATTCATGTTTCATTATAATAAAAGAGTACCTGGTGCTCTCATCACGTTTTACTGCTTTAAGTTGCATTTCCAACTTTTATGCTCCGAAAAGACTTTTCAGCCTTAACAGAGTCCAAAAGTGCATTTTGTTGTCAAACACTTAGATTCTATGATTTCCTGCATTTAATGCATCATAGAATACCAGACATTCAAGTTGTACTATATTGTAAGAGTACCTGATGCTCTCATCATGTTTTACTGCTTTAAGTTGCATTTCCAACTTTTATGCTCCGAAAAGACTTTTCAGCCTTAACAGAGTCCAAAATTGCATTTTGTTGTCGAACACTTAGATTCTATGATTTCCTGCATTTAATGCATCACAGAATACCAGACATTCAAGTTGTACTATATTGTAAGAGTACCTGATGCTCTCATCACGTTTTACTGCTTTAAATGCCATTTCCAACTTTTATGCTCCGAAAAGACTTTTCAGCCTCAACAGAGTCCAAAAGTGCATTTTGTTGTCGAACACTTAGATTCTATGATTTCCTGCATTTAATGCATCATAAAAAAACAGACATTCAAGTTGTACTATATTGTAAGAGTACCTGATGCTCTCATCATGTTTTACTGCTTTAAGTTGCATTTCCAACTTTTATGCTCCGAAAAGACTTTTCAGCCTTAACAGAGTCCAAAAGTGCATTTTGTTGTCAAACACTTAGATTCTATGATTTCCTGCATTTAATGCATCATAGAATACCAGACATTCAAGTTGTACTATATTGTAAGAGTACCTGATGCTCTCATCATGTTTTACTGCTTTAAGTTGCATTTCCAACTTTTATGCTCCGAAAAGACTTTTCAGCCTTAACAGAGTCCAAAAGTGCATTTTGTTGTCGAACACTTAGATTCTATGATTTCCTGCATTTAATGCATCATAAAAAACCAGACATTCATGTTTCATTATAATAAAAGAGTACCTGGTGCTCTCATCACGTTTTACTGCTTTAAGTTGCATTTCCAACTTTTATGCTCCGAAAAGACTTTTCAGCCTTAACAGAGTCTAAAAGTGCATTTTGTTGTCGAACACTTAGATTCTATGATTTCCTGCATTTAATGCATCATAGAATACCAGACATTCAAGTTGTACTATATTGTAAGAGTACCTGATGCTCTCATCACGTTTTACTGCTTTAAGTTGCATTTCCAACTTTTATGCTCCGAAAAGACTTTTCAGCCTCAACAGAGTCCAAAAGTGCATTTTGTTGTCGAACACTTAGATTCTATGATTTCCTGCATTTAATGCATCATAAAAAACCAGACATTCATGTTTCATTATAATAAAAGAGTACCTGGTGCTCTCATCACGTTTTACTGCTTTAAGTTGCATTTCCAACTTTTATGCTCCGAAAAGACTTTTCAGCCTTAACAGAGTCCAAAAGTGCATTTTGTTGTCAAACACTTAGATTCTATGATTTCCTGCATTTAATGCATCATAGAATACCAGACATTCAAGTTGTACTATATTGTAAGAGTACCTGATGCTCTCATCACGTTTTACTGCTTTAAGTTGCATTTCCAACTTTTATGCTCCGAAAAGACTTTTCAGCCTCAACAGAGTCCAAAAGTGCATTTTGTTGTCGAACACTTAGATTCTATGATTTCCTGCATTTAATGCATCATAAAAAAACAGACATTCATGTTTCATTATAATAAAAGAGTACCTGGTGCTCTCATCACGTTTTACTGCTTTAAGTTGCATTTCCAACTTTTATGCTCCGAAAAGACTTTTCAGCCTTAACAGAGTCCAAAAGTGCAATTTGTTGTCAAACACTTAGATTCTATGATTTCCTGCATTTAATGCATCATAGAATACCACACATTCAAGTTGTACTATATTGTAAGAGTACCTGATGCTCTCATCACGTTTTACTGCTTTAAGTTGCATTTCCAGCTTTTATGCTCCGAAAAGACTTTTCAGCCTTAACAGAGTCCAAAAGTGCATTTTGTTGTCGAACACTTAGATTCTATGATTTCCTGCATTTAATGCATCATAAAAAAACAGACATTCATGTTTCATTATAATAAAAGAGTACCTGGTGCTCTCATCACGTTTTACTGCTTTAAGTTGCATTTCCAACTTTTATGCTCCGAAAAGACTTTTCAGCCTAAACAGAGTCCAAAAGTGCATTTTGTTGTCAAACACTTAGATTCTATGATTTCCTGCATTTAATGCATCATAGAATACCAGACATTCAAGTTGTACTATATTGTAAGAGTACCTGATGCTCTCATCACGTTTTACTGCTTTAAGTTGCATTTCCAACTTTTATGCTCCGAAAAGACTTTTCAGCCTTAACAGAGTCCAAAAGTGCAATTTGTTGTCAAACACTTAGATTCTATGATTTCCTGCATTTAATGCATCATAGAATACCAGACATTCAAGTTGTACTATATTGTAAGAGTACCTGATGCTCTCATCACGTTTTACTGCTTTAAGTTGCATTTCCAACTTTTATGCTCCGAAAAGACTTTTCAGCCTTAACAGAGTCCAAAAGTGCATTTTGTTGTCGAACACTTAGATTCTATGATTTCCTGCATTTAATGCATCATAAAAAAACAGACATTCATGTTTCATTATAATAAAAGAGTACCTGGTGCTCTCATCACGTTTTACTGCTTTAAGTTGCATTTCCAACTTTTATGCTCCGAAAAGACTTTTCAGCCTAAACAGAGTCCAAAAGTGCATTTTGTTGTCAAACACTTAGATTCTATGATTTCCTGCATTTAATGCATCATAGAATACCAGACATTCAAGTTGTACTATATTGTAAGAGTACCTGATGCTCTCATCACGTTTTACTGCTTTAAGTTGCATTTCCAACTTTTATGCTCCGAAAAGACTTTTCAGCCTTAACAGAGTCCAAAAGTGCATTTTGTTGTCGAACACTTAGATTATATGATTTCCTGCATTTAATGCATCATAGAATACCAGACATTCAAGTTGTACTATATTGTAAGAGTACCTGATGCTCTCATCACGTTTTACTGCTTTAAATGCCATTTCCAACTTTTATGCTCCGAAAAGACGTTTCAGCCTCAACAGAGTCCAAAAGTGCATTTTGTTGTCGAACACTTAGATTCTATGATTTCCTGCATTTAATGCATCATAGAATACCAGACATTCAAGTTGTACTATATTGTAAGAGTACCTGATGCTCTCATCACGTTTTACTGCTTTAAGTTGCATTTCCAACTTTTATGCTCCGAAAAGACTTTTCAGCCTTAACAGAGTCTAAAAGTGCATTTTGTTGTCGAACACTTAGATTCTATGATTTCCTGCATTTAATGCATCATAGAATACCAGACATTCAAGTTGTACTATATTGTAAGAGTACCTGATGCTCTCATCACGTTTTACTGCTTTAAGTTGCATTTCCAACTTTTATGCTCCGAAAAGACTTTTCAGCCTTAACAGAGTCCAAAAGTGCATTTTGTTGTCAAACACTTAGATTCTATGATTTCCTGCATTTAATGCATCATAGAATACCAGACATTCAAGTTGTACTATATTGTAAGAGTACCTGATGCTCTCATCATGTTTTACTGCTTTAAGTTGCATTTCCAACTTTTATGCTCCGAAAAGACTTTTCAGCCTTAACAGAGTCCAAAAGTGCATTTTGTTGTCGAACACTTAGATTCTATGATTTCCTGCATTTAATGCATCATAAAAAACCAGACATTCATGTTTCACTATAATAAAAGAGTACCTGGTGCTCTCATCACGTTTTACTGCTTTAAGTTGCATTTCCAACTTTTATGCTCCGAAAAGACTTTTCAGCCTCAACAGAGTCTAAAAGTGCATTTTGTTGTCGAACACTTAGATTCTATGATTTCCTGCATTTAATGCATCATAGAATACCAGACATTCAAGTTGTACTATATTGTAAGAGTACCTGATGCTCTCATCACGTTTTACTGCTTTAAGTTGCATTTCCAACTTTTATGCTCCGAAAAGACTTTTCAGCCTCAACAGAGTCCAAAAGTGCATTTTGTTGTCGAACACTTAGATTCTATGATTTCCTGCATTTAATGCATCATAAAAAACCAGACATTCAAGTTGTACTATATTGTAAGAGTACCTGATGCTCTCATCATGTTTTACTGCTTTAAGTTGCATTTCCAACTTTTATGCTCCGAAAAGACTTTTCAGCCTTAACAGAGTCCAAAAGTGCATTTTGTTGTCGAACACTTAGATTCTATGATTTCCTGCATTTAATGCATCATAAAAAAACAGACATTCATGTTTCATTATAATAAAAGAGTACCTGGTGCTCTCATCACGTTTTACTGCTTTAAGTTGCATTTCCAACTTTTATGCTCCGAAAAGACTTTTCAGCCTTAACAGAGTCCAAAAGTGCAATTTGTTGTCAAACACTTAGATTCTATGATTTCCTGCATTTAATGCATCATAGAATACCAGACATTCAAGTTGTACTATATTGTAAGAGTACCTGATGCTCTCATCACGTTTTACTGCTTTAAGTTGCATTTCCAACTTTTATGCTCCGAAAAGACTTTTCAGCCTTAACAGAGTCCAAAAGTGCATTTTGTTGTCGAACACTTAGATTCTATGATTTCCTGCATTTAATGCATCATAAAAAAACAGACATTCATGTTTCATTATAATAAAAGAGTACCTGGTGCTCTCATCACGTTTTACTGCTTTAAGTTGCATTTCCAACTTTTATGCTCCGAAAAGACTTTTCAGCCTAAACAGAGTCCAAAAGTGCATTTTGTTGTCAAACACTTAGATTCTATGATTTCCTGCATTTAATGCATCATAGAATACCAGACATTCAAGTTGTACTATATTGTAAGAGTACCTGATGCTCTCATCACGTTTTACTGCTTTAAGTTGCATTTCCAACTTTTATGCTCCGAAAAGACTTTTCAGCCTTAACAGAGTCCAAAAGTGCATTTTGTTGTCGAACACTTAGATTCTATGATTTCCTGCATTTAATGCATCATAGAATACCAGACATTCAAGTTGTACTATATTGTAAGAGTACCTGATGCTCTCATCACGTTTTACTGCTTTAAGTTGCATTTCCAACTTTTATGCTCCGAAAAGACTTTTCAGCCTTAACAGAGTCCAAAAGTGCATTTTGTTGTCGAACACTTAGATTCTATGATTTCCTGCATTTAATGCATCATAAAAAAACAGACATTCATGTTTCATTATAATAAAAGAGTACCTGGTGCTCTCATCACGTTTTACTGCTTTAAGTTGCATTTCCAACTTTTATGCTCCGAAAAGACTTTTCAGCCTTAACAGAGTCCAAAAGTGCATTTTGTTGTCGAACACTTAGATTATATGATTTCCTGCATTTAATGCATCATAGAATACCAGACATTCAAGTTGTACTATATTGTAAGAGTACCTGATGCTCTCATCATGTTTTACTGCTTTAAGTTGCATTTCCAACTTTTATGCTCCGAAAAGACTTTTCAGCCTTAACAGAGTCCAAAAGTGCATTTTGTTGTCGAACACTTAGATTCTATGATTTCCTGCATTTAATGCATCATAAAAAACCAGACATTCATGTTTCATTATAATAAAAGAGTACCTGGTGCTCTCATCACGTTTTACTGCTTTAAGTTGCATTTCCAACTTTTATGCTCCGAAAAGACTTTTCAGCCTTAACAGAGTCCAAAAGTGCATTTTGTTGTCAAACACTTAGATTCTATGATTTCCTGCATTTAATGCATCATAGAATACCAGACATTCAAGTTGTACTATATTGTAAGAGTACCTGATGCTCTCATCATGTTTTACTGCTTTAAGTTGCATTTCCAACTTTTATGCTCCGAAAAGACTTTTCAGCCTTAACAGAGTCCAAAATTGCATTTTGTTGTCGAACACTTACATTCTATGATTTCCTGCATTTAATGCATCACAGAATACCAGACATTCAAGTTGTACTATATTGTAAGAGTACCTGATGCTCTCATCACGTTTTACTGCTTTAAATGCCATTTCCAACTTTTATGCTCCGAAAAGACTTTTCAGCCTCAACAGAGTCCAAAAGTGCATTTTGTTGTCGAACACTTAGATTCTATGATTTCCTGCATTTAATGCATCATAAAAAAACAGACATTCAAGTTGTACTATATTGTAAGAGTACCTGATGCTCTCATCATGTTTTACTGCTTTAAGTTGCATTTCCAACTTTTATGCTCCGAAAAGACTTTTCAGCCTTAACAGAGTCCAAAAGTGCATTTTGTTGTCAAACACTTAGATTCTATGATTTCCTGCATTTAATGCATCATAGAATACCAGACATTCAAGTTGTACTATATTGTAAGAGTACCTGATGCTCTCATCATGTTTTACTGCTTTAAGTTGCATTTCCAACTTTTATGCTCCGAAAAGACTTTTCAGCCTTAACAGAGTCCAAAAGTGCATTTTGTTGTCGAACACTTAGATTCTATGATTTCCTGCATTTAATGCATCATAAAAAACCAGACATTCATGTTTCATTATAATAAAAGAGTACCTGGTGCTCTCATCACGTTTTACTGCTTTAAGTTGCATTTCCAACTTTTATGCTCCGAAAAGACTTTTCAGCCTTAACAGAGTCTAAAAGTGCATTTTGTTGTCGAACACTTAGATTCTATGATTTCCTGCATTTAATGCATCATAGAATACCAGACATTCAAGTTGTACTATATTGTAAGAGTAACCTGATGCTCTCATCACGTTTTACTGCTTTAAGTTGCATTTCCAACTTTTATGCTCCGAAAAGACTTTTTCAGCCTCAACAGAGTCCAAAAGTGCATTTTGTTGTCGAACACTTAGATTCTATGATTTCCTGCATTTAATGCATCATAAAAAACCAGACATTCATGTTTCATTATAATAAAAGAGTACCTGGTGCTCTCATCACGTTTTACTGCTTTAAGTTGCATTTCCAACTTTTATGCTCCGAAAAGACTTTTCAGCCTTAACAGAGTCCAAAAGTGCATTTTGTTGTCAAACACTTAGATTCTATGATTTCCTGCATTTAATGCATCATAGAATACCAGACATTCAAGTTGTACTATATTGTAAGAGTACCTGATGCTCTCATCACGTTTTACTGCTTTAAGTTGCATTTCCAACTTTTATGCTCCGAAAAGACTTTTCAGCCTCAACAGAGTCCAAAAGTGCATTTTGTTGTCGAACACTTAGATTCTATGATTTCCTGCATTTAATGCATCATAAAAAAACAGACATTCATGTTTCATTATAATAAAAGAGTACCTGGTGCTCTCATCACGTTTTACTGCTTTAAGTTGCATTTCCAACTTTTATGCTCCGAAAAGACTTTTCAGCCTTAACAGAGTCCAAAAGTGCAATTTGTTGTCAAACACTTAGATTCTATGATTTCCTGCATTTAATGCATCATAGAATACCACACATTCAAGTTGTACTATATTGTAAGAGTACCTGATGCTCTCATCACGTTTTACTGCTTTAAGTTGCATTTCCAGCTTTATGCTCCGAAAAGACTTTTCAGCCTTAACAGAGTCCAAAAGTGCATTTTGTTGTCGAACACTTAGATTCTATGATTTCCTGCATTTAATGCATCATAAAAAAACAGACATTCATGTTTCATTATAATAAAAGAGTACCTGGTGCTCTCATCACGTTTTACTGCTTTAAGTTGCATTTCCAACTTTTATGCTCCGAAAAGACTTTTCAGCCTATAACAGAGTCCAAAAGTGCATTTTGTTGTCAAACACTTAGATTCTATGATTTCCTGCATTTAATGCATCATAGAATACCAGACATTCAAGTTGTACTATATTGTAAGAGTACCTGATGCTCTCATCACGTTTTACTGCTTTAAGTTGCATTTCCAACTTTTATGCTCCGAAAAGACTTTTCAGCCTTAACAGAGTCCAAAAGTGCAATTTGTTGTCAAACACTTAGATTCTATGATTTCCTGCATTTAATGCATCATAGAATACCAGACATTCAAGTTGTACTATATTGTAAGAGTACCTGATGCTCTCATCACGTTTTACTGCTTTAAGTTGCATTTCCAACTTTTATGCTCCGAAAAGACTTTTCAGCCTTAACAGAGTCCAAAAGTGCATTTTGTTGTCGAACACTTAGATTCTATGATTTCCTGCATTTAATGCATCATAAAAAAACAGACATTCATGTTTCATTATAATAAAGAGTACCTGGTGCTCTCATCACGTTTTACTGCTTTAAGTTGCATTTCCAACTTTTATGCTCCGAAAAGACTTTTCAGCCTAAACAGAGTCCAAAAGTGCATTTTGTTGTCAAACACTTAGATTCTATGATTTCCTGCATTTAATGCATCATAGAATACCAGACATTCAAGTTGTACTATATTGTAAGAGTACCTGATTGCTCTCATCACGTTTTACTGCTTTAAGTTGCATTTCCAACTTTTATGCTCCGAAAAGACTTTTCAGCCTTAACAGAGTCCAAAAGTGCATTTTGTTGTCGAACACTTAGATTATATGATTTCCTGCATTTAATGCATCATAGAATACCAGACATTTCAAGTTGTACTATATTGTAAGAGTACCTGATGCTCTCATCATGTTTTACTGCTTTAAGTTGCATTTCCAACTTTTATGCTCCGAAAAGACTTTTCAGCCTTAACAGAGTCCAAAAGTGCATTTTGTTGTCGAACACTTAGATTCTATGATTTCCTGCATTTAATGCATCATAAAAAAACAGACATTCATGTTTCATTATAATAAAAGAGTACCTGGTGCTCTCATCACGTTTTACTGCTTTAAGTTGCATTTCCAACTTTTATGCTCCGAAAAGACTTTTCAGCCTTAACAGAGTCCAAAAGTGTGCATTTTGTTGTCGAACACTTAGATTATATGATTTCCTGCATTTAATGCATCATAGAATACCAGACATTCAAGTTGTACTATATTGTAAGAGTACCTGATGCTCTCATCATGTTTTACTGCTTTAAGTTGCATTTCCAACTTTTATGCTCCGAAAAGACTTTTCAGCCTTAACAGAGTCCAAAAGTGCATTTTGTTGTCGAACACTTAGATTCTATGATTTCCTGCATTTAATGCATCATAAAAAACCAGACATTCATGTTTCATTATAATAAAAGAGTACCTGGTGCTCTCATCACGTTTTACTGCTTTAAGTTGCATTTCCAACTTTTATGCTCCGAAAAGACTTTTCAGCCTTAACAGAGTCCAAAAGTGCATTTTGTTGTCAAACACTTAGATTCTATGATTTCCTGCATTTAATGCATCATAGAATACCAGACATTCAAGTTGTACTATATTGTAAGAGTACCTGATGCTCTCATCATGTTTTACTGCTTTAAGTTGCATTTCCAACTTTTATGCTCCGAAAAGGACTTTTCAGCCTTAACAGAGTCCAAAATTGCATTTTGTTGTCGAACACTTAGATTCTATGATTTCCTGCATTTAATGCATCACAGAATACCAGACATTCAAGTTGTACTATATTGTAAGAGTACCTGATGCTCTCATCACGTTTTACTGCTTTAAAGCCATTTCCAACTTTTATGCTCCGAAAAGACTTTTCAGCCTCAACAGAGTCCAAAAGTGCATTTTGTTGTCGAACACTTAGATTCTATGATTTCCTGCATTTAATGCATCATAAAAAACAGACATTCAAGTTGTACTATATTGTAAGAGTACCTGATGCTCTCATCATGTTTTACTGCTTTAAGTTGCATTTCCAACTTTTATGCTCCGAAAGACTTTTCAGCCTTAACAGAGTCCAAAAGTGCATTTTGTTGTCAAACACTTAGATTCTATGATTTCCTGCATTTAATGCATCATAGAATACCAGACATTCAAGTTGTACTATATTGTAAGAGTACCTGATGCTCTCATCATGTTTTACTGCTTTAAGTTGCATTTCCAACTTTTATGCTCCGAAAAGACTTTTCAGCCTTAACAAGAGTCCAAAAGTGCATTTTGTTGTCGAACACTTAGATTCTATGATTTCCTGCATTTGATGCATCATAAAAAACCAGACATTCATGTTTCATTATAATAAAAGAGTACCTGGTGCTCTCATCACGTTTTACTGCTTTAAGTTGCATTTCCAACTTTTATGCTCCGAAAAGACTTTTCAGCCTTAACAGAGTCTAAAAGTGCATTTTGTTGTCGAACACTTAGATTCTATGATTTCCTGCATTTAATGCATCATAGAATACCAGACATTCAAGTTGTACTATATTGTAAGAGTACCTGATGCTCTCATCACGTTTTACTGCTTTAAGTTGCATTTCCAACTTTTATGCTCCGAAAAGACTTTTCAGCCTCAACAGAGTCCAAAAGTGCATTTTGTTGTCGAACACTTAGATTCTATGATTTCCTGCATTTAATGCATCATAAAAAACCAGACATTCATGTTTCATTATAATAAAAGAGTACCTGGTGCTCTCATCACGTTTTACTGCTTTAAGTTGCATTTCCAACTTTTATGCTCCGAAAAGACTTTTCAGCCTTAACAGAGTCCAAAAGTGCATTTTGTTGTCAAACACTTAGATTCTATGATTTCCTGCATTTAATGCATCATAGAATACCAGACATTCAAGTTGTACTATATTGTAAGAGTACCTGATGCTCTCATCACGTTTTACTGCTTTAAGTTGCATTTCCAACTTTTATGCTCCGAAAAGACTTTTCAGCCTCAACAGAGTCCAAAAGTGCATTTTGTTGTCGAACACTTAGATTCTATGATTTCCTGCATTTAATGCATCATAAAAAAACAGACATTCATGTTTCATTATAATAAAAGAGTACCTGGTGCTCTCATCACGTTTTACTGCTTTAAGTTGCATTTCCAACTTTTATGCTCCGAAAAGACTTTTCAGCCTTAACAGAGTCCAAAAGTGCAATTTGTTGTCAAACACTTAGATTCTATGATTTCCTGCATTTAATGCATCATAGAATACCACACATTCAAGTTGTACTATATTGTAAGAGTACCTGATGCTCTCATCACGTTTTACTGCTTTAAGTTGCATTTCCAACTTTTATGCTCCGAAAAGACTTTTCAGCCTTAACAGAGTCCAAAAGTGCATTTTGTTGTCGAACACTTAGATTCTATGATTTCCTGCATTTAATGCATCATAAAAAAACAGACATTCATGTTTCATTATAATAAAAGAGTACCTGGTGCTCTCATCACGTTTTACTGCTTTAAGTTGCATTTCCAACTTTTATGCTCCGAAAAGACTTTTCAGCCTAAACAGAGTCCAAAAGTGCATTTTGTTGTCAAACACTTAGATTCTATGATTTCCTGCATTTAATGCATCATAGAATACCAGACATTCAAGTTGTACTATATTGTAAGAGTACCTGATGCTCTCATCACGTTTTACTGCTTTAAGTTGCATTTCCAACTTTTATGCTCCGAAAAGACTTTTCAGCCTTAACAGAGTCCAAAAGTGCATTTTGTTGTCGAACACTTAGATTCTATGATTTCCTGCATTTAATGCATCATAGAATACCAGACATTCAAGTTGTACTATATTGTAAGAGTACCTGATGCTCTCATCACGTTTTACTGCTTTAAGTTGCATTTCCAACTTTTATGCTCCGAAAAGACTTTTCAGCCTTAACAGAGTCCAAAAGTGCATTTTGTTGTCGAACACTTAGATTCTATGATTTCCTGCATTTAATGCATCATAAAAAAACAGACATTCATGTTTCATTATAATAAAAGAGTACCTGGTGCTCTCATCACGTTTTACTGCTTTAAGTTGCATTTCCAACTTTTATGCTCCGAAAAGACTTTTCAGCCTTAACAGAGTCCAAAAGTGCATTTTGTTGTCGAACACTTAGATTATATGATTTCCTGCATTTAATGCATCATAGAATACCAGACATTCAAGTTGTACTATATTGTAAGAGTACCTGATGCTCTCATCATGTTTTACTGCTTTAAGTTGCATTTCCAACTTTTATGCTCCGAAAAGACTTTTCAGCCTTAACAGAGTCCAAAAGTGCATTTTGTTGTCGAACACTTAGATTCTATGATTTCCTGCATTTAATGCATCATAAAAAAACAGACATTCATGTTTCATTATAATAAAAGAGTACCTGGTGCTCTCATCACGTTTTACTGCTTTAAGTTGCATTTCCAACTTTTATGCTCCGAAAAGACTTTTCAGCCTTAACAGAGTCCAAAAGTGCATTTTGTTGTCGAACACTTAGATTATATGATTTCCTGCATTTAATGCATCATAGAATACCAGACATTCAAGTTGTACTATATTGTAAGAGTACCTGATGCTCTCATCATGTTTTACTGCTTTAAGTTGCATTTCCAACTTTTATGCTCCGAAAAGACTTTTCAGCCTTAACAGAGTCCAAAAGTGCATTTTGTTGTCGAACACTTAGATTCTATGATTTCCTGCATTTAATGCATCATAAAAAACCAGACATTCATGTTTCATTATAATAAAAGAGTACCTGGTGCTCTCATCACGTTTTACTGCTTTAAGTTGCATTTCCAACTTTTATGCTCCGAAAAGACTTTTCAGCCTTAACAGAGTCCAAAAGTGCATTTTGTTGTCAAACACTTAGATTCTATGATTTCCTGCATTTAATGCATCATAGAATACCAGACATTCAAGTTGTACTATATTGTAAGAGTACCTGATGCTCTCATCATGTTTTACTGCTTTAAGTTGCATTTCCAACTTTTATGCTCCGAAAAGACTTTTCAGCCTTAACAGAGTCCAAAATTGCATTTTGTTGTCGAACACTTAGATTCTATGATTTCCTGCATTTAATGCATCACAGAATACCAGACATTCAAGTTGTACTATATTGTAAGAGTACCTGATGCTCTCATCACGTTTTACTGCTTTAAATGCCATTTCCAACTTTTATGCTCCGAAAAGACTTTTCAGCCTCAACAGAGTCCAAAAGTGCATTTTGTTGTCGAACACTTAGATTCTATGATTTCCTGCATTTAATGCATCATAAAAAAACAGACATTCAAGTTGTACTATATTGTAAGAGTACCTGATGCTCTCATCATGTTTTACTGCTTTAAGTTGCATTTCCAACTTTTATGCTCCGAAAAGACTTTTCAGCCTTAACAGAGTCCAAAAGTGCATTTTGTTGTCAAACACTTAGATTCTATGATTTCCTGCATTTAATGCATCATAGAATACCAGACATTCAAGTTGTACTATATTGTAAGAGTACCTGATGCTCTCATCATGTTTTACTGCTTTAAGTTGCATTTCCAACTTTTATGCTCCGAAAAGACTTTTCAGCCTTAACAGAGTCCAAAAGTGCATTTTGTTGTCGAACACTTAGATTCTATGATTTCCTGCATTTAATGCATCATAAAAAACCAGACATTCATGTTTCATTATAATAAAAGAGTACCTGGTGCTCTCATCACGTTTTACTGCTTTAAGTTGCATTTCCAACTTTTATGCTCCGAAAAGACTTTTCAGCCTTAACAGAGTCTAAAAGTGCATTTTGTTGTCGAACACTTAGATTCTATGATTTCCTGCATTTAATGCATCATAGAATACCAGACATTCAAGTTGTACTATATTGTAAGAGTACCTGATGCTCTCATCACGTTTTACTGCTTTAAGTTGCATTTCCAACTTTTATGCTCCGAAAAGACTTTTCAGCCTCAACAGAGTCCAAAAGTGCATTTTGTTGTCGAACACTTAGATTCTATGATTTCCTGCATTTAATGCATCATAAAAAAACAGACATTCATGTTTCATTATAATAAAAGAGTACCTGGTGCTCTCATCACGTTTTACTGCTTTAAGTTGCATTTCCAACTTTTATGCTCCGAAAAGACTTTTCAGCCTTAACAGAGTCCAAAAGTGCATTTTGTTGTCAAACACTTAGATTCTATGATTTCCTGCATTTAATGCATCATAGAATACCAGACATTCAAGTTGTACTATATTGTAAGAGTACCTGATGCTCTCATCACGCTTTACTGCTTTAAGTTGCATTTCCAACTTTTATGCTCCGAAAAGACTTTTCAGCCTTAACAGAGTCCAAAAGTGCATTTTGTTGTCGAACACTTAGATTCTATGATTTCCTGCATTTAATGCATCATAAAAAAACAGACATTCATGTTTCATTATAATAAAAGAGTACCTGGTGCTCTCATCACGTTTTACTGCTTTAAGTTGCATTTCCAACTTTTATGCTCCGAAAAGACTTTTCAGCCTAAACAGAGTCCAAAAGTGCATTTTGTTGTCAAACACTTAGATTCTATGATTTCCTGCATTTAATGCATCATAGAATACCAGACATTCAAGTTGTACTATATTGTAAGAGTACCTGATGCTCTCATCACGTTTTACTGCTTTAAGTTGCATTTCCAACTTTTATGCTCCGAAAAGACTTTTCAGCCTCAACAGAGTCCAAAAGTGCATTTTGTTGTCGAACACTTAGATTCTATGATTTCCTGCATTTAATGCATCATAAAAAAACAGACATTCATGTTTCATTATAATAAAAGAGTACCTGGTGCTCTCATCACGTTTTACTGCTTTAAGTTGCATTTCCAACTTTTATGCTCCGAAAAGACTTTTCAGCCTAAACAGAGTCCAAAAGTGCATTTTGTTGTCAAACACTTAGATTCTATGATTTCCTGCATTTAATGCATCATAGAATACCAGACATTCAAGTTGTACTATATTGTAAGAGTACCTGATGCTCTCATCACGTTTTACTGCTTTAAGTTGCATTTCCAACTTTTATGCTCCGAAAAGACTTTTCAGCCTTAACAGAGTCCAAATGTGCATTTTGTTGTCGAACACTTAGATTCTATGATTTCCTGCATTTAATGCATCATAGAATACTAGACATTCAAGTTGTACTATATTGTAAGAGTACCTGATGCTCTCATCACGTTTTACTGCTTTAAGTTGCATTTCCAACTTTTATGCTCCGAAAAGACTTTTCAGCCTTAACAGAGTCCAAAAGTGCATTTTGTTGTCGAACACTTAGATTCTATGATTTCCTGCATTTAATGCATCATAAAAAAACAGACATTCATGTTTCATTATAATAAAAGAGTACCTGGTGCTCTCATCACGTTTTACTGCTTTAAGTTGCATTTCCAACTTTTATGCTCCGAAAAGACTTTTCAGCCTTAACAGAGTCCAAAAGTGCATTTTGTTGTCGAACACTTAGATTATATGATTTCCTGCATTTAATGCATCATAGAATACCAGACATTCAAGTTGTACTATATTGTAAGAGTACCTGATGCTCTCATCATGTTTTACTGCTTTAAGTTGCATTTCCAACTTTTATGCTCCGAAAAGACTTTTCAGCCTTAACAGAGTCCAAAAGTGCATTTTGTTGTCGAACACTTAGATTCTATGATTTCCTGCATTTAATGCATCATAAAAAACCAGACATTCATGTTTCATTATAATAAAAGAGTACCTGGTGCTCTCATCACGTTTTACTGCTTTAAGTTGCATTTCCAACTTTTATGCTCCGAAAAGACTTTTCAGCCTTAACAGAGTCCAAAAGTGCATTTTGTTGTCAAACACTTAGATTCTATGATTTCCTGCATTTAATGCATCACAGAATACCAGACATTCAAGTTGTACTATATTGTAAGAGTACCTGATGCTCTCATCACGTTTTACTGCTTTACGTTGCATTTCCAACTTTTATGCTCCGAAAAGACTTTTCAGCCTTAACAGAGTCCAAAAGTGCATTTTGTTGTCAAACACTTAGATTCTATGATTTCCTGCATTTAATGCATCATAGAATACCAGACATTCAAGTTGTACTATATTGTAAGAGTACCTGATGCTCTCATCATGTTTTACTGCTTTAAGTTGCATTTCCAACTTTTATGCTCCGAAAAGACTTTTCAGCCTCAACAGAGTCCAAAAGTGCATTTTGTTGTCAAACACTTAGATTCTATGATTTCCTGCATTTAATGCATCATAAAAAACCAGACATTCATGTTTCATTATAATAAAAGAGTACCTGGTGCTCTCATCACGTTTTACTGCTTTAAATGCCATTTCCAACTTTTATGCTCCGAAAAGACGTTTCAGCCTCATCAGAGTCCAAAATTGCATTTTGTTGTCGAACACTTAGATTCTATGATTTCCTGCATTTAATGCATCACAGAATACCAGACATTCAAGTTGTACTATATTGTAAGAGTACCTGATGCATTCATCACGTTTTACTGCTTTAAGTTGCATTTCCAACTTTTATGCTCCGAAAAGACGTTTCAGCCTCAACAGAGTCCAAAAGTGCATTTTGTTGTCAAACACTTAGATTTTATGATTTCCTGCATTTAATGCATCATAGAATACCAGACATTCAAGTTGTACTATATTGTAAGAGTACCTGATGCTCTCATCACGTTTTACTGCTTTAAGTTGCATTTCCAACTTTTATGCTCCGAAAAGACTTTTCAGCCTCAACAGAGTCCAAAAGTGCATTTTGTTGTCGAACACTTAGATTCTATGATTTTCTGCATTTAATGCATCATAAAAAACCAGACATTCATGTTTCATTATAATAAAAGAGTACCTGGTGCTCTCATCACGTTTTACTGCTTTAAGTTGCATTTCCAACTTTTATGCTCCGAAAAGACTTTTCAGCCTTAACAGAGTCCAAAAGTGCATTTTGTTGTCGAACACTCAGATTCTATGATTTCCTGCATTTAATGCATCATAAAAAACCAGACATTCATGTTTCATTATAATAAAAGAGTACCTGGTGCTCTCATCACGTTTTACTGCTTTAAATGCCATTTCCAACTTTTATGCTCCGAAAAGACGTTTCAGCCTCAACAGAGTCCAAAAGTGCATTTTGTTGTCTAACACTTAGATTCTATGATTTCCTGCATTTAATGCATCATAGAATACCAGACATTCAAGTTTCATTATAATATAAGAGTACCTGATGCTCTCATCACGTTTTACTGCTTTAAGTTGCATTTCCAACTTTTATGCTCCGAAAAGACTTTTCAGCCTTAACAGAGTCCAAAAGTGCATTTTGTCGTCAAACACTTAGATTCTATGATTTCCTGCATTTAATGCATCATAGAATACCAGGCATTCAAGTTGTACTATATTGTAAGAGTACCTGATGCTCTCATCATGTTTTACTGCTTTAAGTTGCATTTCCAACTTTTATGCTCCGAAAAGACTTTTCAGCCTTAACAGAGTCCAAAAGTGCATTTTGTTGTCAAACACTTAGATTCTATGATTTCCTAAATTTAATGCATCATAGAATACCAGACATTCAAGTTGTACTATATTGTAAGAGTACCTGATGCTCTCATCATGTTTTACTGCTTTAAGTTGCATTTCCAACTTTTATGCTCCGAAAAGACTTTTCAGCCTTAACAGAGTCCAAAAGTGCATTTTGTTGTCGAACACTTAGATTCTATGATTTCCTGCATTTAATGCATCATAAAAAACCAGACATTCATGTTTCATTATAATAAAAGAGTACCTGGTGCTCTCATCACGTTTTACTGCTTTAAGTTGCATTTCCAACTTTTATGCTCCGAAAAGACTTTTCAGCCTTAACAGAGTCCAAAAGTGCATTTTGTTGTCGAACACTTAGATTCTATGATTTCCTGCATTTAATGCATCATAGAATACCAGACATTCAAGTTGTACTATATTGTAAGAGTAACTGATGCTCTCATCACGTTTTACTGCTTTAAGTTGCATTTCCAACTTTTATGCTCCGAAAAGACTTTTCAGCCTTAACAGAGTCCAAAAGTGCATTTTGTTGTCAAACACTTAGATTCTATGATTTCCTGCATTTAATGCATCACAGAATACCAGACATTCAAGTTGTACTATATTGTAAGAGTACCTGATGCTCTCATCACGTTTTACTGCTTTAAATGCCATTTCCAACTTTTATGCTCCGAAAAGACGTTTCAGCCTCAACAGAGTCCAAAAGTGCATTTTGTTGTCGAACACTTAGATTATATGATTTCCTGCATTTAATGCATCATAGAATACCAGACATTCAAGTTTCATTATAATATAAGAGTACCTGATGCTCTCATCACGTTTTACTGCTTTAAGTTGCATTTCCAACTGTTATGGTCCGAAAAGACGTTTCATCCTCAACAGAGTCCAAAATTGCATTTTGTTGTCGAACACTTAGATTCTATGATTTCCTGCATTTAATGCATCACAGAATACCAGACATTCAAGTTGTACTATATTGTAAGAGTACCTGATGCTCTCATCACGTTTTACTGCTTTAAGTTGCATTTCCAACTTTTATGCTCCGAAAAGACTTTTCAGCCTTAACAGAGTCCAAAAGTGCATTTTGTTGTCAAACACTTAGATTCTATGATTTCCTGCATTTAATGCATCATAGAATACCAGACATTCAAGTTGTACTATATTGTAAGAGTACCTGATGCTCTCATCACGTTTTACTGCTTTAAGTTGCATTTCCAACTTTTATGCTCCGAAAAGACTTTTCAGCCTCAACAGAGTCCAAAAGTGCATTTTGTTGTCGAACACTTAGATTCTATGATTTCCTGCATTTAATGCATCATAAAAAACCAGACATTCATGTTTCATTATAATAAAAGAGTACCTGGTGCTCTCATCACGTTTTACTGCTTTAAGTTGCATTTCCAACTTTTATGCTCCGAAAAGACTTTTCAGCCTTAACAGAGTCCAAAAGTGCATTTTGTTGTCAAACACTTAGATTCTATGATTTCCTGCATTTAATGCATCATAGAATACCAGACATTCAAGTTGTACTATATTGTAAGAGTACCTGGTGCTCTCATCACGTTTTACTGCTTTAAGTTGCATTTCCAACTTTTATGCTCCGAAAAGACTTTTCAGCCTTAACAGAGTCCAAAAGTGCATTTTGTTGTCGAACACTTAGATTCTATGATTTCCTGCATTTAATGCATCATAAAAAACCAGACATTCATGTTTCATTATAATAAAAGAGTACCTGGTGCTCTCATCACGTTTTACTGCTTTAAGTTGCATTTCCAACTTTTATGCTCCGAAAAGACTTTTCAGCCTTAACAGAGTCCAAAAGTGCATTTTGTTGTCAAACACTTAGATTCTATGATTTCCTGCATTTAATGCATCACAGAATACCAGACATTCAAGTTGTACTATATTGTAAGAGTACCTGATGCTCTCATCACGTTTTACTGCTTTAAATGCCATTTCCAACGTTTATGCTCCGAAAAGACGTTTCAGCCTCAACAGAGTCCAAAAGTGCATTTTGTTGTCGAACACTTAGATTCTATGATTTCCTGCATTTAATGCATCATAGAATACCAGACATTCAAGTTTCATTATAATATAAGAGTAAGCTGATGCTCTCATCACGTTTTACTGCTTTAAGTTGCATTTCCAACTGTTATGGTCCGAAAAGACGTTTCATCCTCAACAGAGTCCAAAATTGCATTTTGTTGTCAAACACTTAGATTCTATGATTTCCTGCATTTAATGCATCATAGAATACCAGAAAATTCAAGTTGTACTATATTGTAAGAGTACCTGATGCTCTCATCACGTTTTACTGCTTTAAGTTGCATTTCCAACTTTTATGCTCCGAAAAGACTTTTCAGCCTTAACAGAGTCCAAAAGTGCATTTTGTTGTCAAACACTTAGATTCTATGATTTCCTGCATTTAATGCATCATAGAATACCAGACATTCAAGTTGTACTATATTGTAAGAGTACCTGATGCTCTCATCACGTTTTACTGCTTTAAGTTGCATTTCCAACTTTTATGCTCCGAAAAGACTTTTCAGCCTCAACAGAGTCCAAAAGTGCATTTTGTTGTCGAACACTTAGATTCTATGATTTCCTGCATTTAATGCATCATAAAAAAACAGAAATTCATGTTTCATTATAATAAAAGAGTACCTGGTGCTCTCATCACGTTTTACTGCTTTAAGTTGCATTTCCAACTTTTATGCTCCGAAAAGACTTTTCAAGCATTAACAGAGTCCAAAAGTGCATTTTGTTGTCAAACACTTAGATTCTATGATTTCCTAAATTTAATGCATCATAGAATACCAGACATTCAAGTTGTACTATATTGTAAGAGTACCTGATGCTCTCATCATGTTTTACTGCTTTAAGTTGCATTTCCAACTTTTATGCTCCGAAAAGACTTTTCAGCCTTAACAGAGTCCAAAAGTGCATTTTGTTGTCGAACACTTAGATTCTATGATTTCCTGCATTTAATGCATCATAAAAAACCAGACATTCATGTTTCATTATAATAAAAGAGTACCTGGTGCTCTCATCACGTTTTACTGCTTTAAGTTGCATTTCCAACTTTTATGCTCCGAAAAGACTTTTCAGCCTTAACAGAGTCCAAAAGTGCATTTTGTTGTCGAACACTTAGATTCTATGATTTCCTGCATTTAATGCATCACAGAATACCAGACATTCAAGTTGTACTATATTGTAAGAGTACCTGATGCTCTCATCACGTTTTACTGCTTTACGTTGCATTTCCAACTTTTATGCTCCGAAAAGACTTTTCAGCCTTAACAGAGTCCAAAAGTGCATTTTGTTGTCAAACACTTAGATTCTATGATTTCCTGCATTTATTGCATCATAGAATACCAGACATTCAAGTTTCATTATAATATAAGAGTACCTGATGCTCTCATCACGTTTTACTGCTTTAAGTTGCATTTCCAACTTTTATGCTCCGAAAAGACTTTTCAGCCTTAACAGAGTCCAAAAGTGCATTTTGTTGTCAAACACTTAGATTCTATGATTTCCTGCATTTAATGCATCACAGAATACCAGACATTCAAGTTGTACTATATTGTAAGAGTACCTGATGCTCTCATCACGTTTTACTGCTTTAAGTTGCATTTCCAACTTTTATGCTCCGAAAAGACTTTTCAGCCTCAACAGAGTCCAAAAGTGCATTTTGTTGTCGAACACTTAGATTCTATGATTTCCTGCATTTAATGCATCATAAAAAAACAGACATTCATGTTTCATTATAATAAAAGAGTACCTGGTGCTCTCATCACGTTTTACTGCTTTAAGTTGCATTTCCAACTTTTATGCTCCGAAAAGACTTTTCAGCCTTAACAGAGTCCAAAAGTGCATTTTGTTGTCAAACACTTAGATTCTATGATTTCCTGCATTTAATGCATCAGAGAATACCAGACATTCAAGTTGTACTATATTGTAAGAGTACCTGATGCTCTCATCACGTTTTACTGCTTTACGTTGCATTTCCAACTTTTATGCTCCGAAAAGACTTTTCAGCCTTAACAGAGTCCAAAAGTGCATTTTGTTGTCAAACACTTAGATTCTATGATTTCCTGCATTTATTGCATCATAGAATACCAGACATTCAAGTTTCATTATAATATAAGAGTACCTGATGCTCTCATCACGTTTTACTGCTTTAAGTTGCATTTCCAACTTTTATGCTCCGAAAAGACTTTTCAGCCTTAACAGAGTCCAAAAGTGCATTTTGTTGTCAAACACTTAGATTCTATGATTTCCTGCATTTAATGCATCACAGAATACCAGACATTCAAGTTGTACTATATTGTAAGAGTACCTGATGCTCTCATCACGTTTTACTGCTTTAAGTTGCATTTCCAACTTTTATGCTCCGAAAAGACTTTTCAGCCTCAACAGAGTCCAAAAGTGCATTTTGTTGTCGAACACTTAGATTCTATGATTTCCTGCATTTAATGCATCATAAAAAAACAGACATTCATGTTTCATTATAATAAAAGAGTACCTGGTGCTCTCATCACGTTTTACTGCTTTAAGTTGCATTTCCAACTTTTATGCTCCGAAAAGACTTTTCAGCCTTAACAGAGTCCAAAAGTGCATTTTGTTGTCAAACACTTAGATTCTATGATTTCCTGCATTTAATGCATCACAGAATACCAGACATTCAAGTTTCATTATAATATAAGAGTACCTGATGCTCTCATCACGTTTTACTGCTTTACGTTGCATTTCCAACTTTTATGCTCCGAAAAGACTTTTCAGCCTTAACAGAGTCCAAAAGTGCATTTTGTTGTCAAACACTTAGATTCTATGATTTCCTGCATTTATTGCATCATAGAATACCAGACATTCAAGTTTCATTATAATATAAGAGTACCTGATGCTCTCATCACGTTTTACTGCTTTAAGTTGCATTTCCAACTTTTATGCTCCGAAAAGACTTTTCAGCCTTAACAGAGTCCAAAAGTGCATTTTGTTGTCAAACACTTAGATTCTATGATTTCCTGCATTTAATGCATCACAGAATACCAGACATTCAAGTTGTACTATATTGTAAGAGTACCTGATGCTCTCATCACGTTTTACTGCTTTAAGTTGCATTTCCAACTTTTATGCTCCGAAAAGACTTTTCAGCCTCAACAGAGTCCAAAAGTGCATTTTGTTGTCGAACACTTAGATTCTATGATTTCCTGCATTTAATGCATCATAAAAAAACAGACATTCATGTTTCATTATAATAAAAGAGTACCTGGTGCTCTCATCACGTTTTACTGCTTTAAGTTGCATTTCCAACTTTTATGCTCCGAAAAGACTTTTCAGCCTTAACAGAGTCCAAAAGTGCATTTTGTTGTCAAACACTTAGATTCTATGATTTCCTGCATTTAATGCATCACAGAATACCAGACATTCAAGTTTCATTATAATATAAGAGTACCTGATGCTCTCATCACGTTTTACTGCTTTAAGTTGCATTTCCAACTGTTATGGTCCGAAAAGACGTTTCATCCTCAACAGAGTCCAAAATTGCATTTTGTTGTCGAACACTTAGATTCTATGATTTCCTGCATTTAATGCATCATAAAAAACCAGACATTCATGTTTCATTACAATAAAAGAGTACCTGGTGCTTTCATCACGTTTTACTGCTTTAAATGCCTTTTCCAACTTTTATGCTCCGAAAAGACGTTTCAGCCTCAACAGAGTCCAAAAGTGCATTTTGTTGTCGAACACTTAGATTCTATGATTTCCTGCATTTAATGCATCACAGAATACCAGACATTCAAGTTGTACTATATTGTAAGAGTACCTGATGCTCTCATCACGTTTTACTGCTTTAAATGCCCTTTCCAACTTTCATGCTCCGAAAAGACGTTTCAGCCTCAACAGAGTCCAAAACTGCGTTTTGTTGTCGAACACTTAGATTCTATGATTTCCTGCATTTAATGCATCATAGAATACCAGACATTCAAGTTTCATTATAATATAAGAGTACCTGATGCTCTCATCACGTTTTACTGCTTTAAGTTGCATTTCCAACTGTTATGGTCCGAAAAGACGTTTCATCCTCAACAGCGTCCAAAATTGCATTTTGTTGTCGAACACTTAGATTCTATGATTTCCTGCATTTAATGCATCACAGAATACCAGACATTCAAGTTGTACTATATTGTAAGAGTACCTGATGCTCTCATCACGTTTTACTGCTTTAAATGCCATTTCCAACTTTTATGCTCCGAAAAGACGTTTCAGCCTCAACAGAGTCCAAAAGTGCATTTTGTTGTCGAACACTTAGATTATATGATTTCCTGCATTTAATGCATCATAGAATACCAGACATTCAAGTTGTACTATATTGTAAGAGTACCTGATGCTCTCATCACGTTTTACTGCTTTAAATGCCATTTCCAACTTTTATGCTCCGAAAAGACGTTTCAGCCTCAACAGAGTCCAAAAGTGCATTTTGTTGTCGAACACTTAGATTATATGATTTCCTGCATTTAATGCATCATAGAATACCAGACATTCAAGTTTCATTATAATATAAGAGTACCTGATGCTCTCATCACGTTTTACTGCTTTAAGTTGCATTTCCAACTGTTATGGTCCGAAAAGACGTTTCATCCTCAACAGAGTCCAAAATTGCATTTTGTTGTCGAACACTTAGATTCTATGATTTCCTGCATTTAATGCATCACAGAATACCAGACATTCAAGTTGTACTATATTGTAAGAGTACCTGATGCTCTCATCACGTTTTACTGCTTTAAATGCCATTTCCAACTTTTATGCTCCGAAAAGACGTTTCAGCCTCAACAGAGTCCAAAAGTGCATTTTGTTGTCGAACACTTAGATTATATGATTTCCTGCATTTAATGCATCATAGAATACCAGACATTCAAGTTTCATTATAATATAAGAGTACCTGATGCTCTCATCACGTTTTACTGCTTTAAGTTGCATTTCCAACTGTTATGGTCCGAAAAGACGTTTCATCCTCAACAGAGTCCAAAATTGCATTTTGTTGTCGAACACTTAGATTCTATGATTTCCTGCATTTAATGCATCACAGAATACCAGACATTCAAGTTGTACTATATTGTAAGAGTACCTGATGCTCTCATCACGTTTTACTGCTTTAAATGCCCTTTCCAACTTTCATGCTCCGAAAAGACGTTTCAGCCTCAACAGAGTCCAAAACTGCGTTTTGTTGTCGAACACTTAGATTCTATGATTTCCTGCATTTAATGCATCATAGAATACCAGACATTCAAGTTTCATTATAATATAAGAGTACCTGATGCTCTCATCACGTTTTACTGCTTTAAGTTGCATTTCCAACTGTTATGGTCCGAAAAGACGTTTCATCCTCAACAGAGTCCAAAATTGCATTTTGTTGTCGAACACTTACATTCTATGATTTCCTGCATTTAATGCATCACAGAATACCAGACATTCAAGTTGTACTATATTGTAAGAGTACCTGATGCTCTCATCACGTTTTACTGCTTTAAATGCCATTTCCAACTTTTATGCTCCGAAAAGACGTTTCAGCCTCAACAGAGTCCAAAAGTGCATTTTGTTGTCGAACACTTAGATTATATGATTTCCTGCATTTAATGCATCATAGAATACCAGACATTCAAGTTTCATTATAATATAAGAGTACCTGATGCTCTCATCACGTTTTACTGCTTTAAGTTGCATTTCCAACTGTTATGGTCCGAAAAGACGTTTCATCCTCAACAGAGTCCAAAATTGCATTTTGTTGTCGAACACTTAGATTCTATGATTTCCTGCATTTAATGCATCACAGAATACCAGACATTCAAGTTGTACTATATTGTAAGAGTACCTGATGCTCTCATCACGTTTTACTGCTTTAAATGCCATTTCCAACTTTTATGCTCCGAAAAGACTTTTCAGCCTTAACAGAGTCCAAAAGTGCATTTTGTTGTCGAACACTTAGATTCTATGATTTCCTGCATTTAATGCATCATAAAAAACCAGACATTCATGTTTCATTATAATAAAAGAGTACCTGGTGCTCTCATCACGTTTTACTGCTTTAAGTTGCATTTCCAACTGTTATGGTCCGAAAAGACGTTTCATCCTCAACAGAGTCCAAAAGTGCATTTTGTTGTCGAACACTTAGATTCTATGATTTCCTGCATTAAATGCATCACAGAATACCAGACATTCAAGTTGTACTATATTGTAAGAGTACCTGATGCTCTCATCACGTTTTACTGCTTTAAATGCCATTTCCAACGTTTATGCTCCGAAAAGACGTTTCAGCCTCAACAGAGTCCAAAAGTGCATTTTGTTGTCGAACACTTAGATTCTATGATTTCCTGCATTTAATGCATCATAGAATACCAGACATTCAAGTTTCATTATAATATAAGAGTACCTGATGCTCTCATCACGTTTTACTGCTTTAAGTTGCATTTCCAACTGTTATGGTCCGAAAAGACGTTTCATCCTCAACAGAGTCCAAAATTGCATTTTGTTGTCGAACACTTAGATTCTATGATTTCCTGCATTTAATGCATCATAAAAAACCAGACATTCATGTTTCATTACAATAAAAGAGTACCTGGTGCTTTCATCACGTTTTACTGCTTTAAATGCCATTTCCAACTTTTATGCTCCGAAAAGACGTTTCAGCCTCAACAGAGTCCAAAAGTGCAGTTTGTTGTCGAACACTTAGATTCTATGATTTCCTGTATTTAATGCATCACAGAATACCAGACATTCAAGTTGTACTATATTGTAAGAGTACCTGATGCTCTCATCACGTTTTACTGCTTTAAATGCCATTTCCAACTTTCATGCTCCGAAAAGACGTTTCAGCCTCAACAGAGTCCAAAACTGCGTTTTGTTGTCGAACACTTAGATTATATGATTTCCTGCATTTAATGCATCATAGAATACCAGACATTCAAGTTTCATTATAATATAAGAGTACCTGATGCTCTCATCACGTTTTACTGCTTTAAGTTGCATTTCCAACTGTTATGGTCCGAAAAGACGTTTCATCCTCAACAGAGTCCAAAATTGCATTTTGTTGTCGAACACTTAGATTCTATGATTTCCTGCATTTAATGCATCACAGAATACCAGACATTCAAGTTGTACTATATTGTAAGAGTACCTGATGCTCTCATCACGTTTTACTGCTTTAAATGCCCTTTCCAACTTTCATGCTCCGAAAAGACGTTTCAGCCTCAACAGAGTCCAAAACTGCGTTTTGTTGTCGAACACTTAGATTCTATGATTTCCTGCATTTAATGCATCATAGAATACCAGACATTCAAGTTTCATTATAATATAAGAGTACCTGATGCTCTCATCACGTTTTACTGCTTTAAGTTGCATTTCCAACTGTTATGGTCCGAAAAGACGTTTCATCCTCAACAGAGTCCAAAATTGCATTTTGTTGTCGAACACTTAGATTCTATGATTTCCTGCATTTAATGCATCACAGAATACCAGACATTCAAGTTGTACTATATTGTAAGAGTACCTGATGCTCTCATCACGTTTTACTGCTTTAAATGCCCTTTCCAACTTTCATGCTCCGAAAAGACGTTTCAGCCTCAACAGAGTCCAAAACTGCGTTTTGTTGTCGAACACTTAGATTCTATGATTTCCTGCATTTAATGCATCATAGAATACCAGACATTCAAGTTTCATTATAATATAAGAGTACCTGATGCTCTCATCACGTTTCACTGCTTTAAGTTGCATTTCCAACTGTTATGGTCCGAAAAGACGTTTCATCCTCAACAGAGTCCAAAATTGCATTTTGTTGTCGAACACTTAGATTCTATGATTTCCTGCATTTAATGCATCACAGAATACCAGACATTCAAGTTGTACTATATTGTAAGAGTACCTGATGCTCTCATCACGTTTTACTGCTTTAAATGCCCTTTCCAACTTTCATGCTCCGAAAAGACGTTTCAGCCTCAACAGAGTCCAAAACTGCGTTTTGTTGTCGAACACTTAGATTCTATGATTTCCTGCATTTAATGCATCATAGAATACCAGACATTCAAGTTTCATTATAATATAAGAGTACCTGATGCTCTCATCACGTTTTACTGCTTTAAGTTGCATTTCCAACTGTTATGGTCCGAAAAGACGTTTCATCCTCAACAGAGTCCAAAATTGCATTTTGTTGTCGAACACTTAGATTCTATGATTTCCTGCATTTAATGCATCACAGAATACCAGACATTCAAGTTGTACTATATTGTAAGAGTACCTGATGCTCTCATCACGTTTTACTGCTTTAAATGCCCTTTCCAACTTTCATGCTCCGAAAAGACGTTTCAGCCTCAACAGAGTCCAAAACTGCGTTTTGTTGTCGAACACTTAGATTCTATGATTTCCTGCATTTAATGCATCATAGAATACCAGACATTCAAGTTTCATTATAATATAAGAGTACCTGATGCTCTCATCACGTTTTACTGCTTTAAGTTGCATTTCCAACTGTTATGGTCCGAAAAGACGTTTCATCCTCAACAGAGTCCAAAATTGCATTTTGTTGTCGAACACTTAGATTCTATGATTTCCTGCATTTAATGCATCACAGAATACCAGACATTCAAGTTGTACTATATTGTAAGAGTACCTGATGCTCTCATCACGTTTTACTGCTTTAAATGCCATTTCCAACTTTTATGCTCCGAAAAGACGTTTCAGCCTCAACAGAGTCCAAAAGTGCATTTTGTTGTCGAACACTTAGATTATATGATTTCCTGCATTTAATGCATCATAGAATACCAGACATTCAAGTTTCATTATAATATAAGAGTACCTGATGCTCTCATCACGTTTTACTGCTTTAAGTTGCATTTCCAACTGTTATGGTCCGAAAAGACGTTTCAGCCTCAACAGAGTCCAAAAGTGCATTTTGTTGTCGAACACTTAGATTCTATGATTTCCTGCATTTAATGCATCACAGAATACCAGACATTCAAGTTGTACTATATTGCAAGAGTACCTGATGCTCTCATCACGTTTTACTGCTTTAAATGCCCTTTCCAACTTTCATGCTCCGAAAAGACGTTTCAGCCTCAACAGAGTCCAAAACTGCGTTTTGTTGTCGAACACTTAGATTCTATGATTTCCTGCATTTAATGCATCATAGAATACCAGACATTCAAGTTTCATTATAATATAAGAGTACCTGATGCTCTCATCACGTTTTACTGCTTTAAGTTGTATTTCCAACTGTTATGGTCCGAAAAGACGTTTCATCCTCAACAGAGTCCAAAATTGCATTTTGTTGTCGAACACTTAGATTCTATGATTTCCTGCATTTAATGCATCACAGAATACCAGACATTCAAGTTGTACTATATTGTAAGAGTACCTGATGCTCTCATCACGTTTTACTGCTTTAAATGCCATTTCCAACTTTTATGCTCCGAAAAGACGTTTCAGCCTCAACAGAGTCCAAAAGTGCATTTTGTTGTCGAACACTTAGATTATATGATTTCCTGCATTTAATGCATCATAGAATACCAGACATTCAAGTTTCATTATAATATAAGAGTACCTGATGCTCTCATCACGTTTTACTGCTTTAAGTTGCATTTCCAACTGTTATGGTCCGAAAAGACGTTTCATCCTCAACAGAGTCCAAAATTGCATTTTGTTGTCGAACACTTAGATTCTATGATTTCCTGCATTTAATGCATCACAGAATACCAGACATTCAAGTTGTACTATATTGTAAGAGTACCTGATGCTCTCATCACGTTTTACTGCTTTAAATGCCATTTCCAACGTTTATGCTCCGAAAAGACGTTTCAGCCTCAACAGAGTCCAAAAGTGCATTTTGTTGTCGAACACTTAGATTCTATGATTTCCTGCATTTAATGCATCATAGAATACCAGACATTCAAGTTTCATTATAATATAAGAGTACCTGATGCTCTCATCACGTTTTACTGCTTTAAGTTGCATTTCCAACTGTTATGGTCCGAAAAGACGTTTCATCCTCAACAGAGTCCAAAATTGCATTTTGTTGTCGAACACTTAGATTCTATGATTTCCTGCATTTAATGCATCATAAAAAACCAGACATTCATGTTTCATTACAATAAAAGAGTACCTGGTGCTTTCATCACGTTTTACTGCTTTAAATGCCATTTCCAACTTTTATGCTCCGAAAAGACGTTTCAGCCTCAACAGAGTCCAAAAGTGCATTTTGTTGTCGAACACTTAGATTCTATGATTTCCTGCATTTAATGCATCACAGAATACCAGACATTCAAGTTGTACTATATTGTAAGAGTACCTGATGCTCTCATCACGTTTTACTGCTTTAAATGCCCTTTCCAACTTTCATGCTCCGAAAAGACGTTTCAGCCTCAACAGAGTCCAAAACTGCGTTTTGTTGTCGAACACTTAGATTCTATGATTTCCTGCATTTAATGCATCATAGAATACCAGACATTCAAGTTTCATTATAATATAAGAGTACCTGATGCTCTCATCACGTTTTACTGCTTTAAGTTGCATTTCCAACTGTTATGGTCCGAAAAGACGTTTCATCCTCAACAGAGTCCAAAATTGCATTTTGTTGTCGAACACTTAGATTCTATGATTTCCTGCATTTAATGCATCACAGAATACCAGACATTCAAGTTGTACTATATTGTAAGAGTACCTGATGCTCTCATCACGTTTTACTGCTTTAAATGCCCTTTCCAACTTTCATGCTCCGAAAAGACGTTTCATCCTCAACAGAGTCCAAAATTGCATTTTGTTGTCGAACACTTAGATTCTATGATTTCCTGCATTTAATGCATCACAGAATACCAGACATTCAAGTTGTACTATATTGTAAGAGTACCTGATGCTCTCATCACGTTTTACTGCTTTAAATGCCCTTTCCAACTTTCATGCTCCGAAAAGACGTTTCAGCCTCAACAGAGTCCAAAACTGCGTTTTGTTGTCGAACACTTAGATTCTATGATTTCCTGCATTTAATGCATCATAGAATACCAGACATTCAAGTTTCATTATAATATAAGAGTACCTGATGCTCTCATCACGTTTTACTGCTTTAAGTTGCATTTCCAACTGTTATGGTCCGAAAAGACGTTTCATCCTCAACAGAGTCCAAAATTGCATTTTGTTGTCGAACACTTAGATTCTATGATTTCCTGCATTTAATGCATCACAGAATACCAGACATTCAAGTTGTACTATATTGTAAGAGTACCTGATGCTCTCATCACGTTTTACTGCTTTAAATGCCATTTCCAACTTTTATGCTCCGAAAAGACTTTTCAGCCTTAACAGAGTCCAAAAGTGCATTTTGTTGTCGAACACTTAGATTCTATGATTTCCTGCATTTAATGCATCATAAAAAACCAGACATTCATGTTTCATTATAATAAAAGAGTACCTGGTGCTCTCATCACGTTTTACTGCTTTAAGTTGCATTTCCAACTGTTATGGTCCGAAAAGACGTTTCATCCTCAACAGAGTCCAAAAGTGCATTTTGTTGTCGAACACTTAGATTCTATGATTTCCTGCATTAAATGCATCACAGAATACCAGACATTCAAGTTGTACTATATTGTAAGAGTACCTGATGCTCTCATCACGTTTTACTGCTTTAAATGCCATTTCCAACGTTTATGCTCCGAAAAGACGTTTCAGCCTCAACAGAGTCCAAAAGTGCATTTTGTTGTCGAACACTTAGATTCTATGATTTCCTGCATTTAATGCATCATAGAATACCAGACATTCAAGTTTCATTATAATATAAGAGTACCTGATGCTCTCATCACGTTTTACTGCTTTAAGTTGCATTTCCAACTGTTATGGTCCGAAAAGACGTTTCATCCTCAACAGAGTCCAAAATTGCATTTTGTTGTCGAACACTTAGATTCTATGATTTCCTGCATTAAATGCATCACAGAATACCAGACATTCAAGTTGTACTATATTGTAAGAGTACCTGATGCTCTCATCACGTTTTACTGCTTTAAATGCCATTTCCAACTTTTATGCTCCGAAAAGACGTTTCAGCCTCAACAGAGTCCAAAAGTGCATTTTGTTGTCGAACACTTAGATTATATGATTTCCTGCATTAAATGCATCACAGAATACCAGACATTCAAGTTGTACTATATTGTAAGAGTACCTGATGCTCTCATCACGTTTTACTGCTTTAAATGCCATTTCCAACTTTTATGCTCCGAAAAGACGTTTCAGCCTCAACAGAGTCCAAAAGTGCATTTTGTTGTCGAACACTTAGATTATATGATTTCCTGCATTTAATGCATCATAGAATACCAGACATTCAAGTTTCATTATAATATAAGAGTACCTGATGCTCTCATCAAGTTTTACTGCTTTAAATGCCATTTCCAACTTTCATGCTCCGAAAAGACGTTTCATCCTCAACAGAGTCCAAAATTGCATTTTGTTGTCAAACACTTAGATTCTATGATTTCCTGCATTTAATGCATCATAGAATACCAGACATTCAAGTTGTACTATATTGTAAGAGTACCTGATGCTCTCATCATGTTTTACTGCTTTAAGTTGCATTTCCAACTTTTATGCTCCGAAAAGACGTTTCAGCCTCAACAGAGTCCAAAAGTGCATTTTGTTGTCAAACACTTAGATTCTATGATTTCCTGCATTTAATGCATCATAGAATACCAGACATTCAAGTTTCATTATAATATAAGAGTACCTGATGCTCTCATCACGTTTTACTGCTTTAAGTTGCATTTCCAACTGTTATGGTCCGAAAAGACGTTTCATCCTCAATAGAGTCCAAAATTGCATTTTGTTGTCGAACACTTAGATTCTATGATTTCCTGCATTTAATACATCATAGAATACCAGACATTCAAGTTTCATTATAATATAAGAGTACCTGATGCTCTCATCACGTTTTACTGCTTTAAGTTGCATTTCCAACTGTTATGGTCCGAAAAGACGTTTCATCCTCAACAGAGTCCAAAAGTGCATTTTGTTGTCGAACACTTAGATTCTATGATTTCCTGCATTTAATGCATCATAAAAAACCAGACATTCATGTTTCATTATAATAAAAGAGTACCTGGTGCTCTCATCACGTTTTACTGCTTTAAGTTGCATTTCCAACTTTTATGCTCCGAAAAGACTTTTCAGCCTTAACAGAGTCCAAAAGTGCATTTTGTTGTCAAACACTTAGATTCTATGATTTCCTGCATTTAATGCATCACAGAATACCAGACATTCAAGTTGTACTATATTGTAAGAGTACCTGATGCTCTCATCACGTTTTACTGCTTTAAATGCCATTTCCAACTTGTATGCTCCGAAAAGACGTTTCAGCCTCAACAGAGTCCAAAAGTGCATTTTGTTGTCGAACACTTAGATTATATGATTTCCTGCATTTAATGCATCATAGAATACCAGACATTCAAGTTTCATTATAATATAAGAGTACCTGATGCTCTCATCACGTTTTACTGCTTTAAGTTGCATTTCCAACTTTTATGCTCCAAAAAGACTTTTCAGCCTTAACAGAGTCCAAAAGTGCATTTTGTTGTCAAACACTTAGATTCTATGATTTCCTGCATTTAATGCATCATAGAATACCAGACATTCAAGTTGTACTATATTGTAAGAGTACCTGATGCTCTCATCACGTTTTACTGCTTTAAGTTGCATTTCCAACTTTTATGCTCCGAAAAGACTTTTCAGCCTCAACAGAGTCCAAAAGTGCATTTTGTTGTCGAACACTTAGGTTATATGATTTCCTGCATTTAATGCATCATGAAAAACCAGACATTCATGTTCCATTATAATAAAAGAGTACCTGGTGCTCTCATCACGTTTTACTGCTTTAAGTTGCATTTCCAACTTTTATGCTCCGAAAAGACTTTTCAGCCTCAACAGAGTCCAAAAGTGCATTTTGTTGTCGAACACTTAGGTTATATGATTTCCTGCATTTAATGCATCATAAAAAACCAGACATTCATGTTCCATTATAATAAAAGAGTACCTGGTGCTCTCATCACGTTTTACTGCTTTAAGTTGCATTTCCAACTTTTATGCTCCGAAAAGACTTTTCAGCCTTAACAGAGTCCAAAAGTGCATTTTGTTGTCAAACACTTAGATTCTATGATTTCCTGCATTTAATGCATCATAGAATACCAGACATTCAAGTTGTACTATATTGTAAGAGTACCTGATGCTCTCATCATGTTTTACTGCTTTAAGTTGCATTTCCAACTTTTATGCTCCGAAAAGACGTTTCAGCCTCAACAGAGTCCAAAATTGCATTTTGTTGTCGAACACTTAGATTCTATGATTTCCTGCATTTAATGCATCACAGAATACCAGACATTCAAGTTGTACTATATTGTAAGAGTACCTGATGCTCTCATCACGTTTTACTGCTTTAAGTTGCATTTCCAACTTTTATGCTCCGAAAAGACTTTTCAGCCTTAACAGAGTCCAAAAGTGCATTTTGTTGTCAAACACTTAGATTCTATGATTTCCTGCATTTAATGCATCATAGAATACCAGACATTCAAGTTGTACTATATTGTAAGAGTACCTGATGCTCTCATCACGTTTTACTGCTTTAAGTTGCATTTCCAACTTTTATGCTCCGAAAAGACTTTTCAGCCTCAACAGAGTCCAAAAGTGCATTTTGTTGTCGAACACTTAGATTCTATGATTTCCTGCATTTAATGCATCATAAAAAACCAGACATTCATGTTTCATTATAATAAAAGAGTACCTGGTGCTCTCATCACGTTTTACTGCTTTAAGTTGCATTTCCAACTTTTATGCTCCGAAAAGACTTTTCAGCCTTAACAGAGTCCAAAAGTGCATTTTGTTGTCAAACACTTAGATTCTATGATTTCCTGCATTTAATGCATCATAGAATACCAGACATTCAAGTTGTACTATATTGTAAGAGTACCTGATGCTCTCATCACGTTTTACTGCTTTAAGTTGCATTTCCAACTGTTATGGTCCGAAAAGACGTTTCATCCTCAACAGAGTCCAAAATTGCATTTTGTTGTCGAACACTTAGATTCTATGATTTCCTGCATTTAATGCATCATAAAAAACCAGACATTCATGTTTCATTACAATAAAAGAGTACCTAGTGCTCTCATCACGTTTTACTGCTTTAAATGCCATTTCCAACTTTTATGCTCCGAAAAGACGTTTCAGCCTCAACAGAGTCCAAAAGTGCATTTTGTTGTCGAACACTTAGATTCTATGATTTCCTGCATTTAATGCATCACAGAATACCAGACATTCAAGTTGTACTATATTGTAAGAGTACCTGATGCTCTCATCACGTTTTACTGCTTTAAATGCCCTTTCCAACTTTCATGCTCCGAAAAGACGTTTCAGCCTCAACAGAGTCCAAAACTGCGTTTTGTTGTCGAACACTTAGATTCTATGATTTCCTGCATTTAATGCATCATAGAATACCAGACATTCAAGTTTCATTATAATATAAGAGTACCTGATGCTCTCATCACGTTTTACTGCTTTAAGTTGCATTTCCAACTGTTATGGTCCGAAAAGACGTTTCATCCTCAACAGAGTCCAAAATTGCATTTTGTTGTCGAACACTTAGATTCTATGATTTCCTGCATTTAATGCATCACAGAATACCAGACATTCAAGTTGTACTATATTGTAAGAGTACCTGATGCTCTCATCACGTTTTACTGCTTTAAATGCCATTTCCAACTTTCATGCTCCGAAAAGACGTTTCAGCCTCAACAGAGTCCAAAACTGCGTTTTGTTGTCGAACACTTAGATTCTATGATTTCCTGCATTTAATGCATCATAGAATACCAGACATTCAAGTTTCATTATAATATAAGAGTACCTGATGCTCTCATCACGTTTTACTGCTTTAAGTTGCATTTCCAACTGTTATGGTCCGAAAAGACGTTTCATCCTCAACAGAGTCCAAAAGTGCATTTTGTTGTCGAACACTTAGATTCTATGATTTCCTGCATTTAATGCATCACAGAATACCAGACATTCAAGTTGTACTATATTGTAAGAGTACCTGATGCTCTCATCACGTTTTACTGCTTTAAATGCCATTTCCAACGTTTATGCTCCGAAAAGACGTTTCAGCCTCAACAGAGTCCAAAATTGCATTTTGTTGTCGAACACTTAGATTCTATGATTTCCTGCATTTAATGCATCACAGAATACCAGACATTCAAGTTGTACTATATTGTAAGAGTACCTGATGCTCTCATCACGTTTTACTGCTTTAAATGCCATTTCCAACTTTTATGCTCCGAAAAGACGTTTCAGCCTCAACAGAGTCCAAAAGTGCATTTTGTTGTCGAACACTTAGATTCTATGATTTCCTGCATTTAATGCATCACAGAATACCAGACATTCAAGTTGTACTATATTGTAAGAGTACCTGATGCTCTCATCACCTTTTACTGCTTTAAATGCCATTTCCAACTTTTATGCTCCGAAAAGACGTTTCAGCCTCAACAGAGTCCAAAAGTGCAGTTTGTTGTCGAACACTTAGATTCTATGATTTCCTGTATTTAATGCATCACAGAATACCAGACATTCAAGTTGTACTATATTGTAAGAGTACCTGATGCTCTCATCACCTTTTACTGCTTTAAATGCCATTTCCAACTTTTATGCTCCGAAAAGACGTTTCAGCCTCAACAGAGTCCAAAACTGCGTTTTGTTGTCGAACACTTAGATTCTATGATTTCCTGCATTTAATGCATCATAGAATACCAGACATTCAAGTTTCATTATAATATAAGAGTACCTGATGCTCTCATCACGTTTTACTGCTTTAAGTTGCATTTCCAACTGTTATGGTCCGAAAAGACGTTTCATCCTCAACAGAGTCCAAAATTGCATTTTGTTGTCGAACACTTAGATTCTATGATTTCCTGCATTTAATGCATCACAGAATACCAGACATTCAAGTTGTACTGTATTGTAAGAGTACCTGATGCTCTCATCACGTTTTACTGCTTTAAATGCCATTTCCAACTTTTATGCTCCGAAAAGACGTTTCAGCCTCATCAGAGTCCAAAAGTGCATTTTGTTGTCGAACACTTAGATTCTATGATTTCCTGCATTTAATGCATCATAGAATACCAGACATTCAAGTTTCATTATAATATAAGAGTACCTGATGCTCTCATCACGTTTTACTGCTTTAAGTTGCATTTCCAACTTTTATGCTCCGAAAAGACGTTTCATCCTCAACAGAGTCCAAAAGTGCATTTTGTTGTCGAACACTTAGATTCTATGATTTCCTGCATTTAATGCATCACAGAATACCAGACACTTAAGTTGTACTATATTGTAAGAGTACCTGATGCTCTCATCACATTTTACTGCTTTAAATGCCATTTCCAACTTTTATGCTCCGAAAAGACGTTTCAGCCTCAACAGAGTCCAAAACTGCGTTTTGTTGTCGAACACTTAGATTCTATGATTTCCTGCATTTAATGCATCACAGAATACCAGACATTCAAGTTGTACTATATTGTAAGAGTACCTGATGCTCTCATCACGTTTTACTGCTTTAAGTTGCATTTCCAACTTTTATGCTCCGAAAAGACGTTTCATCCTCAACAGAGTCCAAAAGTGCGTTTTGTTGTCGAACACTTAGATTCTATGATTTCCTGCATTGAATGCATCATAGAATACCAGACATTCAAGTTTCATTATAATATAAGAGTACCTGATGCTCTCATCACGTTTTACTGCTTTAAGTTGCATTTCCAACTTTTATGCTCCGAAAAGACGTTTCATCCTCAACAGAGTCCAAAATTGCATTTTGTTGTCGAACACTTAGATTCTATGATTTCCTGCATTTAATGCATCACAGAATACCAGACATTCCAGTTGTACTATATTGTAAGAGTACCTGATGGTCTCATCACGTTTTACTGCTTTAAATGCCATTTCCAACTTTTATGCTCCGAAAAGACGTTTCATCCTCAACAGAGTCCAAAATTGCATTTTGTTGTCGAACACTTAGATTCTATGATTTCCTGCATTTAATGCATCACAGAATACCAGACATTCAAGTTGTACTATATTGTAAGAGTACCTGATGCTCTCATCACGTTTTACTGCTTTAAGTTGCATTTCCAACTGTTATGGTCCGAAAAGACGTTTCATCCTCAACAGAGTCCAAAATTGCATTTTGTTGTCGAACACTTAGATTCTATGATTTCCTGCATTTAATGCATCACAGAATACCAGACATTCAAGTTGTACTATATTGTAAGAGTACCTGATGCTCTCATCACGTTTTACTGCTTTAAATGCCATTTCCAACTTTTATGCTCCGAAAAGACGTTTCAGCCTCAACAGAGTCCAAAAGTGCGTTTTGTTGTCGAACACTTAGATTCTATGATTTCCTGCATTTAATGCATCATAGAATACCAGACATTCAAGTTTCATTATAATATAAGAGTACCTGATGCTCTCATCACGTTTTACTGCTTTAAGTTGCATTTCCAACTTTTATGCTCCGAAAAGACGTTTCATCCTCAACAGAGTCCAAAAGTGCATTTTGTTGTCGAACACTTAGATTCTATGATTTCCTGCATTTAATGCATCATAGAATACCAGACATTCAAGTTTCATTATAATATAAGAGTACCTGATGCTCTCATCACGTTTTACTGCTTTAAATGCCATTTCCAACTTTTATGCTCCGAAAAGACGTTTCAGCCTCAACAGAGTCCAAAAGTGCATTTTGTTGTCGAACACTTAGATTCTATGATTTCCTGCATTTAATGCATCACAGAATACCAGACATTCAAGTTGTACTATATTGTAAGAGTACCTGATGCTCTCATCACATTTTACTGCTTTAAGTTGCATTTCCAACTTTCATGCTCCGAAAAGACGTTTCAGCCTCAACAGAATCCAAAAGTGCATTTTGTTGTCGAACACTTAGATTCTATGATTTCCTGCATTTAATGCGTCACAGAATACCAGACATTCAAGTTGTACTATATTGTAAGAGTACCTGATGCTCTCATCACGTTTTACTGCTTTAAATGCCATTTCCAACTTTTATGCTCCGAAAAGACGTTTCAGCCTCAACAGAGTCCAAAAGTGCATTTTGTTGTCGAACACATAGATTCTATGATTTCCTGCATTTAATGCATCACAGAATACCAGACATTCAAGTTGTACTATATTGTAAGAGTACCTGATGCTCTCATCACGTTTTACTGCTTTGAATGCCATTTCCAACTTTTATGCTCCGAAAAGACGTTTCAGCCTCAACAGAGTCCAAAAGTGCGTTTTGTTGTCGAACACTTAGATTCTATGATTTCCTGCATTTAATGCATCATAGAATACCAGACATTCAAGTTTCATTATAATATAAGAGTACCTGATGCTCTCATCACGTTTTACTGCTTTAAGTTGCATTTCCAACTTTTATGCTCCGAAAAGACGTTTCAGCCTCAACAGAGTCCAAAAGTGCATTTTGTTGTCGAACACTTAGATTCTATGATTTCCTGCATTTAATGCATCACAGAATACCAGACATTCAAGTTGTACTATATTGTAAGAGTACCTGATGCTCTCATCACATTTTACTGCTTTTGTTGCATTTCCAACTTTTATGCTCCGAAAAGACGTTTCAGCCTCAACAGAGTCCAAAAGTGCGTTTTGTTGTCGAACACTTAGATTCTATGATTTCCTGCATTTAATGCATCATAGTATACCAGACATTCAAGTTTCATTATAATATAAGAGTACCTGATGCTCTCATCACGTTTTACTGCTTTAAGTTGCATTTCCAACTTTTATGCTCCGAAAAGACGTTTCAGCCTCAACAGAGTCCAAAAGTGCATTTTGTTGTCGAACACTTAGATTCTATGATTTCCTGCATTTAATGCATCACAGAATACCAGATATTCAAGTTGTACTATATTGTAAGAGTACCTGATGCTCTCATCACATTTTACTGCTTTTGTTGCATTTCCAACTTTTATGCTCCGAAAAGACGTTTCAGCCTCAACAGAGTCCAAAAGTGCATTTTGTTGTCGAACACTTAGATTCTATGATTTCCTGCATTTAATGCATCACAGAATACCAGACATTCAAGTTGTACTATATTGTAAGAGTACCTGATGCTCTCATCACGTTTTACTGCTTTAAGTTGCATTTCCAACTTTTATGCTCCGAAAAGACGTTTCATCCTCAACAGAGTCCAAAAGTGCATTTTGTTGTCGAACACTTAGATTCAATGATTTCCTGCATTCAATGCATCATAGAATACCAGACATTCAAGTTGTAAGAGTACCTGATGCTTTCATCACGTTTTACTGCTTTAAGTTGCATTTCCAACTTTTATGCTCCGAAAAGACGTTTCAGCCTCAACAGAGTCCAAAAGTGCATTTTGTTGTCGAACACTTAGATTCTATGATTTCCTGCATTTAATGCATCATAGAATACCAGACATTCAAGTTTCATTATAATATAAGCGCACCTGATGCTCTCATCACGTTTTACTGCTTTAAATGCCATTTCCAACTTTTATGCTCCGAAAAGACGTTTCAGCCTCAACAGAGTCCAAAACTGCATTTTGTTGTCGAACACTTAGATTCTATGATTTCCTGCATTTAATGCATCACAGAATACCAGACATTCAAGTTGTACTATATTGTAAGAGTACCTGATGCTCTCATCACGTTTTACTGCTTTGAATGCCATTTCCAACTTTTATGCTCCGAAAAGACGTTTCAGCCTCAACAGAGTCCAGAAGTGCATTTTGTTGTCGAACACTTAGATTCTATGATTTCCTGCATTTAATGCATCACAGAATACCAGACATTCAAGTTGTACTATATTGTAAGAGTACCTGATGCTCTCATCACGTTTTACTGCTTTAAATGCCATTTCCAACTTTTATGCTCCGAAAAGACGTTTCAGCCTCAACAGAGTCCAAAAGTGCATTTTGTTGTCGAACACTTAGATTCTATGATTTCCTGCATTTAATGCATCATAGAATACAAGACATTCAAGTTTCATTATAATATAAGAGTACCTGATGCTCTCATCACGTTTTACTACTTTAAGTTGCATTTCCAACTTTTATGCTCCGAAAAGACGTTTCATCCTCAACAGAGTCCAAAAGTGCATTTTGTTGTCGAACACTTAGATTCAATGATTTCCTGCATTCAATGCATCATAGAATACCAGACATTCAAGTTGTAAGAGTACCTGATGCTTTCATCACGTTTTACTGCTTTAAGTTGCATTTCCAACTTTTATGCTCCGAAAAGACGTTTCAGCCTCAACAGAATCCAAAAGTGCCTTTTGTTGTCGAACACTTAGATTCTATGATTTCCTGCATTTAATGCATCATAGAATACCAGACATTCAAGTTTCATTATAATATAAGCGCACCTGATGCTCTCATCACGTTTTACTGCTTTAAATGCCATTTCCAACTTTTATGCTCCGAAAAGACGTTTCAGCCTCAACAGAGTCCAAAACTGCATTTTGTTGTCGAACACTTAGATTCTATGATTTCCTGCATTTAATGCATCACAGAATACCAGACATTCAAGTTGTACTATATTGTAAGAGTACCTGATGCTCTCATCACGTTTTACTGCTTTAAATGCCATTTCCAACTTTTATGCTCCGAAAAGACGTTTCAGCCTCAACAGAGTCCAAAACTGCATTTTGTTGTCGAACACTTAGATTCTATGATTTCCTGCATTTAATGCATCACAGAATACCAGACATTCAAGTTTCATTATAATATAAGAGTACCTGATGCTCTCATCACGTTTTACTGCTTTAAATGCCATTTCCAACTTTTATGCTCCGAAAAGACGTTTCAGCCTCAACAGAGTCCAAAAGTGCGTTTTGTTGTCGAACACTTAGATTCTATGATTTCCTGCATTTAATGCATCATAGAATACCAGACATTCAAGTTTCACTATAATATAAGAGTACCTGATGCTCTCATCACGTTTTACTGCTTTAAGTTGCATTTCCAACTTTTATGCTCCGAAAAGACGTTTCATCCTCAACAGAGTCCAAAAGTGCATTTTGTTGTCGAACACTTAGATTCTATGATTTCCTGCATTTAATGCATCACATAATGCCAGACATTCAAGTTGTACTATATTGTAAGAGTACCTGATGCTCTCATCACGTTTTACTGCTTTAAATGCCATTTCCAACTTTCATGCTCCGAAAAGACGTTTCAGCCTCAACAGAGTCCAAAACTGCGTTTTGTTGTCGAACACTTAGATTCTATGATTTCCTGCATTTAATGCATCATAGAATACCAGACATTCAAGTTTCATTATAATATAAGAGTACCTGATGCTCTCATCACGTTTTACTGCTTTAAGTTGCATTTCCAACTGTTATGGTCCGAAAAGACGTTTCATCCTCAACAGAGTCCAAAAGTGCATTTTGTTGTCGAACACTTAGATTCTATGATTTCCTGCATTTAATGCATCACAGAATACCAGACATTCAAGTTGTACTATATTGTAAGAGTACCTGATGCTCTCATCACGTTTTACTGCTTTAAATGCCATTTCCAACGTTTATGCTCCGAAAAGACGTTTCAGCCTCAACAGAGTCCAAAAGTGCATTTTGTTGTCGAACACTTAGATTCTATGATTTCCTGCATTTAATGCATCATAGAATACCAGACATTCAAGTTTCATTATAATATAAGAGTACCTGATGCTCTCATCACGTTTTACTGCTTTAAGTTGCATTTCCAACTGTTATGGTCCGAAAAGACGTTTCATCCTCAACAGAGTCCAAAATTGCATTTTGTTGTCGAACACTTAGATTCTATGATTTCCTGCATTTAATGCATCACAGAATACCAGACATTCAAGTTGTACTATATTGTAAGAGTACCTGATGCTCTCATCACGTTTTACTGCTTTAAATGCCATTTCCAACTTTTATGCTCCGAAAAGACGTTTCAGCCTCAACAGAGTCCAAAAGTGCATTTTGTTGTCGAACACTTAGATTCTATGATTTCCTGCATTTAATGCATCACAGAATACCAGACATTCAAGTTGTACTATATTGTAAGAGTACCTGATGCTCTCATCACCTTTTACTGCTTTAAATGCCATTTCCAACTTTTATGCTCCGAAAAGACGTTTCAGCCTCAACAGAGTCCAAAAGTGCAGTTTGTTGTCGAACACTTAGATTCTATGATTTCCTGTATTTAATGCATCACAGAATACCAGACATTCAAGTTGTACTATATTGTAAGAGTACCTGATGCTCTCATCACGTTTTACTGCTTTAAATGCCATTTCCAACTTTCATGCTCCGAAAAGACGTTTCAGCCTCAACAGAGTCCAAAACTGCGTTTTGTTGTCGAACACTTAGATTCTATGATTTCCTGCATTTAATGCATCATAGAATACCAGACATTCAAGTTTCATTATAATATAAGAGTACCTGATGCTCTCATCACGTTTTACTGCTTTAAGTTGCATTTCCAACTGTTATGGTCCGAAAAGATGTTTCATCCTCAACAGAGTCCAAAATTGCATTTTGTTGTCGAACACTTAGATTCTATGATTTCCTGCATTTAATGCATCACAGAATACCAGACATTCAAGTTGTACTGTATTGTAAGAGTACCTGATGCTCTCATCACGTTTTACTGCTTTAAATGCCATTTCCAACTTTTATGCTCCGAAAAGACGTTTCAGCCTCATCAGAGTCCAAAAGTGCATTTTGTTGTCGAACACTTAGATTCTATGATTTCCTGCATTTAATGCATCATAGAATACCAGACATTCAAGTTTCATTATAATATAAGAGTACCTGATGCTCTCATCACGTTTTACTGCTTTAAGTTGCATTTCCAACTTTTATGCTCCGAAAAGACGTTTCATCCTCAACAGAGTCCAAAAGTGCATTTTGTTGTCGAACACTTAGATTCTATGATTTCCTGCATTTAATGCATCACAGAATACCAGACACTTAAGTTGTACTATATTGTAAGAGTACCTGATGCTCTCATCACATTTTACTGCTTTAAATGCCATTTTCAACTTTTATGCTCCGAAAAGACGTTTCAGCCTCAACAGAGTCCAAAACTGCGTTTTGTTGTCGAACACTTAGATTCTATGATTTCCTGCATTTAATGCATCACAGAATACCAGACATTCAAGTTGTACTATATTGTAAGAGTACCTGATGCTCTCATCACGTTTTACTGCTTTAAATGCCATTTCCAACTTTTATGCTCCGAAAAGACGTTTCAGCCTCAACAGAGTCCAAAAGTGCGTTTTGTTGTCGAACACTTAGATTCTATGATTTCCTGCATTGAATGCATCATAGAATACCAGACATTCAAGTTTCATTATAATATAAGAGTACCTGATGCTCTCATCACGTTTTACTGCTTTAAATGCCATTTCCAACTTTTATGCTCCGAAAAGACGTTTCAGCCTCAACAGAGTCCAAAAGTGCATTTTGTTGTCGAACACTTAGATTCTATGATTTCCTGCATTTAATGCATCACAGAATACCAGACATTCAAGTTGTACTATATTGTAAGAGTACCTGATGCTCTCATCACATTTTACTGCTTTAAGTTGCATTTCCAACTTTCATGCTCCGAAAAGACGTTTCAGCCTCAACAGAATCCAAAAGTGCATTTTGTTGTCGAACACTTAGATTCTATGATTTCCTGCATTTAATGCGTCACAGAATACCAGACATTCAAGTTGTACTATATTGTAAGAGTACCTGATGCTCTCATCACGTTTTACTGCTTTAAATGCCATTTCCAACTTTTATGCTCCGAAAAGACGTTTCAGCCTCAACAGAGTCCAAAAGTGCATTTTGTTGTCGAACACATAGATTCTATGATTTCCTGCATTTAATGCATCACAGAATACCAGACATTCAAGTTGTACTATATTGTAAGAGTACCTGATGCTCTCATCACGTTTTACTGCTTTGAATGCCATTTCCAACTTTTATGCTCCGAAAAGACGTTTCAGCCTCAACAGAGTCCAAAAGTGCGTTTTGTTGTCGAACACTTAGATTCTATGATTTCCTGCATTTAATGCATCATAGAATACCAGACATTCAAGTTTCATTATAATATAAGAGTACCTGATGCTCTCATCACGTTTTACTGCTTTAAGTTGCATTTCCAACTTTTATGCTCCGAAAAGACGTTTCAGCCTCAACAGAGTCCAAAAGTGCATTTTGTTGTCGAACACTTAGATTCTATGATTTCCTGCATTTAATGCATCACAGAATACCAGACATTCAAGTTGTACTATATTGTAAGAGTACCTGATGCTCTCATCACATTTTACTGCTTTTGTTGCATTTCCAACTTTTATGCTCCGAAAAGACGTTTCAGCCTCAACAGAGTCCAAAAGTGCGTTTTGTTGTCGAACACTTAGATTCTATGATTTCCTGCATTTAATGCATCATAGTATACCAGACATTCAAGTTTCATTATAATATAAGAGTACCTGATGCTCTCATCACGTTTTACTGCTTTAAGTTGCATTTCCAACTTTTATGCTCCGAAAAGACGTTTCAGCCTCAACAGAGTCCAAAAGTGCATTTTGTTGTCGAACACTTAGATTCTATGATTTCCTGCATTTAATGCATCACAGAATACCAGATATTCAAGTTGTACTATATTGTAAGAGTAGCTGATGCTCTCATCACATTTTACTGCTTTTGTTGCATTTCCAACTTTTATGCTCCGAAAAGACGTTTCAGCCTCAACAGAGTCCAAAAGTGCATTTTGTTGTCGAACACTTAGATTCTATGATTTCCTGCATTTAATGCATCACAGAATACCAGACATTCAAGTTGTACTATATTGTAAGAGTACCTGATGCTCTCATCACGTTTTACTGCTTTAAGTTGCATTTCCAACTTTTATGCTCCGAAAAGACGTTTCATCCTCAACAGAGTCCAAAAGTGCATTTTGTTGTCGAACACTTAGATTCAATGATTTCCTGCATTCAATGCATCATAGAATACCAGACATTCAAGTTGTAAGAGTACCTGATGCTTTCATCACGTTTTACTGCTTTAAGTTGCATTTCCAACTTTTATGCTCCGAAAAGACGTTTCAGCCTCAACAGAGTCCAAAAGTGCATTTTGTTGTCGAACACTTAGATTCTATGATTTCCTGCATTTAATGCATCATAGAATACCAGACATTCAAGTTTCATTATAATATAAGCGCACCTGATGCTCTCATCACGTTTTACTGCTTTAAATGCCATTTCCAACTTTTATGCTCCGAAAAGACGTTTCAGCCTCAACAGAGTCCAAAAGTGCATTTTGTTGTCGAACACTTAGATTCTATGATTTCCTGCATTTAATGCATCACAGAATACCAGACATTCAAGTTGTACTATATTGTAAGAGTACCTGATGCTCTCATCACGTTTTACTGCTTTGAATGCCATTTCCAACTTTTATGCTCCGAAAAGACGTTTCAGCCTCAACAGAGTCCAGAAGTGCATTTTGTTGTCGAACACTTAGATTCTATGATTTCCTGCATTTAATGCATCACAGAATACCAGACATTCAAGTTGTACTATATTGTAAGAGTACCTGATGCTCTCATCACGTTTTACTGCTTTAAATGCCATTTCCAACTTTTATGCTCCGAAAAGACGTTTCAGCCTCAACAGAGTCCAAAAGTGCATTTTGTTGTCGAACACTTAGATTCTATGATTTCCTGCATTTAATGCATCATAGAATACAAGACATTCAAGTTTCATTATAATATAAGAGTACCTGATGCTCTCATCACGTTTTACTACTTTAAGTTGCATTTCCAACTTTTATGCTCCGAAAAGACGTTTCATCCTCAACAGAGTCCAAAAGTGCATTTTGTTGTCGAACACTTAGATTCAATGATTTCCTGCATTCAATGCATCATAGAATACCAGACATTCAAGTTGTAAGAGTACCTGATGCTTTCATCACGTTTTACTGCTTTAAGTTGCATTTCCAACTTTTATGCTCCGAAAAGACGTTTCAGCCTCAACAGAATCCAAAAGTGCCTTTTGTTGTCGAACACTTAGATTCTATGATTTCCTGCATTTAATGCATCATAGAATACCAGACATTCAAGTTTCATTATAATATAAGCGCACCTGATGCTCTCATCACGTTTTACTGCTTTAAATGCCATTTCCAACTTTTATGCTCCGAAAAGACGTTTCAGCCTCAACAGAGTCCAAAACTGCATTTTGTTGTCGAACACTTAGATTCTATGATTTCCTGCATTTAATGCATCACAGAATACCAGACATTCAAGTTGTACTATATTGTAAGAGTACCTGATGCTCTCATCACGTTTTACTGCTTTAAATGCCATTTCCAACTTTTATGCTCCGAAAAGACGTTTCAGCCTCAACAGAGTCCAAAACTGCATTTTGTTGTCGAACACTTAGATTCTATGATTTCCTGCATTTAATGCATCACAGAATACCAGACATTCAAGTTTCATTATAATATAAGAGTACCTGATGCTCTCATCACGTTTTACTGCTTTAAATGCCATTTCCAACTTTTATGCTCCGAAAAGACGTTTCAGCCTCAACAGAGTCCAAAAGTGCGTTTTGTTGTCGAACACTTAGATTCTATGATTTCCTGCATTTAATGCATCATAGAATACCAGACATTCAAGTTTCACTATAACATAAGAGTACCTGATGCTCTCATCACGTTTTACTGCTTTAAGTTGCATTTCCAACTTTTATGCTCCGAAAAGACGTTTCATCCTCAACAGAGTCCAAAAGTGCATTTTGTTGTCGAACACTTAGATTCTATGATTTCCTGCATTTAATGCATCACATAATACCAGACATTCAAGTTGTACTATATTGTAAGAGTACCTGATGCTCTCATCACGTTTTACTTCTTTAAGTTGCATTTCCAACTGTTATGGTCCGAAAAGACGTTTCAGCCTCAACAGAGTCCAAAAGTGCGTTTTGTTGTCGAACACTTAGATTCTATGATTTCCTGCATTTAATGCATCATAGAATACCAGACATTCAAGTTTCAATATAATATAAGAGTACCTGATGCTCTCATCACGTTTTACTGCTTTAAGTTGCATTTCCAACTTTTATGCTCCGAAAAGACGTTTCATCCTCAACAGAGTCCAAAAGTGCATTTTGTTGTTGAACACTTAGATTCTATGATTTCCTGCATTTAATGCATCACATAATACCAGACATTCAAGTTGTACTATTTTGTAAGAGTACCTGATGCTCTCATCACGTTTTACTGCTTTAAATGCCATTTCCAACTTTCATGCTCCGAAAAGACGTTTCAGCCTCAACAGAGTCCAAAACTGCGTTTTGTTGTCGAACACTTAGATTCTATGATTTCCTGCATTTAATGCATCACAGAATACCAGACATTCAAGTTGTACTATATTGTAAGAGTACCTGATGCTCTCATCACGTTTTACTTCTTTAAGTTGCATTTCCAACTGTTATGGTCCGAAAAGACGTTTCAGCCTCAACAGAGTCCAAAAGTGCGTTTTGTTGTCGAACACTTAGATTCTATGATTTCCTGCATTTAATGCATCATAGAATACCAGACATTCAAGTTTCATTATAATATAAGAGTACCTGATGCTCTCATCACGTTTTACTGCTTTAAGTTGCATTTCCAACTTTTATGCTCCGAAAAGACGTTTCATCCTCAACAGAGTCCAAAGGTGCATTTTGTTGTTGAACACTTAGATTCTATGATTTCCTGCATTTAATGCATCACATAATACCAGATATTCAAGTTGTACTATTTTGTAAGAGTACCTGATGCTCTCATCACGTTTTACTGCTTTAAATGCCATTTCCAACTTTTATGCTCCGAAAAGACGTTTCAGCCTCAACAGAGTCCAAAACTGCGTTTTGTTGTCGAACACTTAGATTCTATGATTTCCTGCATTTAATGCATCACAGAATACCAGACATTCAAGTTGTACTATATTGTAAGAGTACCTGATGCTCTCATCACGTTTTACTGCTTTAAGTTGCATTTCCAACTGTTATGGTCCGAAAAGACGTTTCAGCCTCAACAGAGTCCAAAAGTGCGTTTTGTTGTCGAACACTTAGATTCTATGATTTCCTGCATTTAATGCATCATAGAATACCAGACATTCAAGTTTCATTATAATATAAGAGTACCTGATGCTCTCATCACGTTTTACTGCTTTAAGTTGCATTTCCAACTTGTATGCTCCGAAAAGACGTTTCATCCTCAACAGAGTCCAAAACTGCGTGTTGTTGTCGAACACTTAGATTCTATGATTTCCTGCATTTAATGCATCACAGAATACCAGACATTCAAGTTGTACTATATTGTAAGAGTACCTGATGCTCTCATCACGTTTTACTGCTTTAAGTTGCATTTCCAACTGTTATGGTCCGAAAAGACGTTTCATCCTCAACAGAGTCCAAAATTGCATTTTGTTGTCGAACACTTAGATTCTATGATTTCCTGCATTTAATGCATCACAGAATACCAGACATTCAAGTTGTACTATATTGTAAGAGTACCTGATGCTCTCATCACGTTTTACTGCTTTAAGTTGCATTTCCAACTTTTATGCTCCGAAAAGACGTTTCAGCCTCAACAGAATCCAAAAGTGCGTTTTGTTGTCGAACACTTAGATTCTATGATTTCCTGCATTTAATGCATCACAGAATACCAGACATTCAAGTTGTACTATATTGTAAGAGTACCCAATGCTCTCATCACGTTTTACTGCTTTAAATGCCATTTCCAACTTTTATGCTCCGAAAAGACGTTTCAGCCTCAACAGAGTCCAAAAGTGCATTTTGTTGTCGAACACTTAGATTCTATGATTTCCTGCATTTAATGCATCATAGAATACCAGACATTCAAGTTGTAAGAGTACCTGATGCTTTCATCACGTTTTACTGCTTTAAGTTGCATTTCCAACTTTTATGCTCCGAAAAGACGTTTCAGCCTCAACAGAGTCCAAAAGTGCATTTTGTTGTCGAACACTTAGATTCTATGATTTCCTGCATTTAATGCATCACAGAATACCAGACATTCAAGTTGTACTATATTGTAAGAGTACCTGATGCTCTCATCACGTTTTACTGCTTTAAGTTGCATTTCCAACTGTTATGGTCCGAAAAGACGTTTCAGCCTCAACAGAGTCCAAAAGTGCGTTTTGTTGTCGAACACTTAGATTCTATGATTTCCTGCATTTATGCATCATAGAATACCAGACATTCAAGTTTCATCATAATATAAGAGTACCTGATGCTCTCATCACGTTTTACTGCTTTAAGTTGCATTTCCAACTTTTATGCTCCGAAAAGACGTTTCATCCTCAACAGAGTCCAAAAGTGCATTTTGTTGTCGAACACTTAGATTCTATGATTTCCTGCATTTAATGCATCACATAATACCAGACATTCAAGTTGTACTATATTGTAAGAGTACCTGATGCTCTCATCACGTTTTACTGCTTTAAGTTGCATTTCCAACTGTTTTGGTCCGAAAAGACGTTTCAGCCTCAACAGAGTCCAAAAGTGCGTTTTGTTGTCGAACACTTAGATTCTATGATTTCCTGCATTTAATGCATCACAGAATACCAGACATTCAAGTTGTACTATATTGTAAGAGTACCTGATGCTCTCATCACGTTTTACTGCTTTAAATGCCATTTCCAACTTTTATGCTCCGAAAAGACGTTTCAGCCTCAACAGAGTCCAAAAGTGCATTTTGTTGTCGAACACTTAGATTCTATGATTTCCTGCATTTAATGCATCATAGAATACCAGACATTCAAGTTTCATTATAATAAAAGAGTACCTGGTGCTCTCATCACGTTTTACTGCTTTAAGTTGCATTTCCAACTGTTATGGTCCGAAAAGACGTTTCATCCTCAACAGAGTCCAAAATTGCATTTTGTTGTCGAACACTTAGATTCTATGATTTCCTGCATTTAATGCATCACAGAATACCAGACATTCAAGTTGTACTATATTGTAAGAGTACCTGATGCTCTCATCACGTTTTACTGCTTTAAATGCCATTTCCAACTTTTATGCTCCGAAAAGACGTTTCAGCCTCAACAGAGTCCAAAAGTGCATTTTGTTGTCGAACACTTAGATTCTATGATTTCCTGCATTCAATGCATCATAGAATACCAGACATTCAAGTTGTAAGAGTACCTGATGCTTTCATCACGTTTTACTGCTTTAAGTTGCATTTCCAACTTTTATGCTCCGAAAAGACGTTTCAGCCTCAACAGAGTCCAAAAGTGCATTTTGTTGTCGAACACTTAGATTCTATGATTTCCTGCATTTAATGCATCATAGAATACCAGACATTCAAGTTTCATTATAATATAAGCGCACCTGATGCTCTCATCAAGTTTTTCTGCTTTAAGTTGCATTTCCAACGTTTATGCTCCGAAAAGACGTTTCAGCCTCAACAAAGTCCAAAAGTGCATTTTGTTGTCGAACACTTAGATTCTATGATTTCCTGCATTTAATGCATCACAGAATACCAGACATTCAAGTTGTACTATATTGTAAGAGTACCTGATACTCTCAAAACGTTTTACTGCTTTAAGTTGCATTTCCAACTTTTATGCTCCAAAAAGACGTTTCAGCCTCAACAGAGTCCAAAAGTGCATTTTGTTGTCGAACACTTAGATTCTATGATTTCCTGCATTCAATGCATCATAGAATACCAGACATTCAAGTTGTAAGAGTACCTGATGCTTTCATCACGTTTTACTGCTTTAAGTTGCATTTCCAACTTTTATGCTCCGAAAAGACGTTTCAGCCTCAACAGAGTCCAAAAGTGCATTTTGTTGTCGAACACTTAGATTCTATGATTTCCTGCATTTAATGCATCATAGAATACCAGACATTCAAGTTTCATTATAATATAAGCGCACCTGATGCTCTCATCACGTTTTACTGCTTTAAGTTGCATTTCCAACGTTTATGCTCCGAAAAGACGTTTCAGCCTTAACAGAGTCCAAAACTGCATTTTGTTGTCGAACACTTAGATTCTATGATTTCCTGCATTTAATGCATCACAGAATACCAGACATTCAAGTTTCATCATAATATAAGAGTACCTGATGCTCTCATAACGTTTTTCTACTTTAAGTTGCATTTCCAACGTTCATGCTCCGAAAAGACGTTTCAGCCTCAACAGAGTCCAAAAGTGCATTTTGTTGTCGAACACTTAGATTCTATCATTTCCTGCATTTAATGCATCATAGAATACCAGACATTCAAGTTGTAAGAGTACCTGATGCTTTCATCACGTTTTACTGCTTTAAGTTGCATTTCCAACTTTTATGCTCCGAAAAGACGTTTCAGCCTCAACAGAGTCCAAAACTGTATTTTGTTGTCGAACACTTAGATTCTATGATTTCCTGCATTTAATGCATCATAGAATACCAGACATTCAAGTTGTACTATAGTGTAAGAGTACATGATGCTCTCATCACAATTTACCGCTTTAAGTTGCATTTCCAAAAAAGTCCAAAACTGCATTTTGTTGTCGAACACTCAAGAGTACACTTAGATCCCATCATCCTGGGGTCAGAGGTCGTGTCTCAATAAGCAGCCGTTCATAAGTTAATTCTAATAAACAGAATCTGAATCCTCGTCAGGTTCCCGGCTTTCATTCAACGTCAGTCTGCTGGAGCGATCGCTTTGTACGCCGACAAGCGGAAAGCAAACGCCTCTGAGAGCAGAATGGCGTCCGGTCGCGTCCACATGTAAATGCAGAATCTTTCAAAATGAAAGATTACAATATGCATATTCATCCATCGCTGCTGAGCGATGAACAATGTGTGAAAAGATGGAGATCACAGGCCATTATCCACACGCTTTATGATACCAATGCAGCGCTGCTTTTAATATAGCAGCCAAAGAGTTTCAATAAAACTAACACGAGTGTAACCATAATCAGTATTTACGAAGTGCGGCGTCGTTCTGCCTCATGAGTTTAAGAAGACAGATTCCCCGATCTTCTCCAGCTCCCTGGATTTCAAACAGAATTCCCTCCTTTTCATTGACAGAGGGATGATGTCATCGGCTAAGACTCGAGAGGAGCAGCAGTTAGTCCTCATGCTCCTGCTGCCCTCTTGTGGTACAACCTGCGTATTACAGGACACATCCTCGTGAGCCGAGGGATTCGCTTGATGCTCTCTCTCTTTTCAACAATAAATGGCCTCATCAACTTTCTTCAGATGGAGAATGCTGGTTCCTATTTCATATTCTCCACGTTCATTATATCATCAATGAGGAAATATTAATTAGAGTTCTTGAACATTCCTCTAGAGGTACAGGACATGGAAGAGATGCTGTTTGGAAGAAAATGTCCACAGTGGTACCAATTACAAGATGGAGAATCAGAGATGCAAACATATGTGAGGAGTAGATCAATAGATGGATTAAAAGCACCACGGAGATGTGGAGAGGAGACGACATCGTCTGTCTTCGCATTCCAAAACCACGAAAGAGAAAATTAATGTTTGAGGTTTGACATGAAAACAACGTACTGAGGAAAGTTATTAAACATTCATTGTTGAAATGAAAGCAGTTATATTCAGTTATTACTAACAAAAAGCTAAATATGTGTCCTCTTACATGTTTTTCATTTTATTATGACAAGACAAATAAAACTGAGGTAGACTATAGACAATACAAACAATTTCTTGGGGTATTTATTTAAATTTGAATTTAAAGTTGAATATATATATATAATGTATTTGTTTCAACCTATTTGGGTTGCAAATTAAATAAATATATTTTAAATACACTGTAACAAGTTTCTGTAGTTTTCACGGTAATATCACCGTATACTGGCCATATTCTTACTGTAGAACTCCTATACAGCATGTTGCTGTAGATCTGCAATGCATCATGGTCAAAATTCCTTCCCGGGTGAATCTTACTGTAAATGAATGTTGCTGTGAATCACAATACAGTAATTTTGAGCGGTTTCTCTTTTTTCAGCAATACACCATAATCCATTTTAACATTATTTTCAACACAGTTAGGTTTAGCTACCATGCAGACAGAGGAGAAAACAACATTGTATACCTCCGTCGTGTTACACAATGATGACAGTAGACTATAACATTGTGTGCCGATGGACACTTGCTTCTGTCAACACAATTTTGGAGCAAGAGCTCCAACATTTCTGACCAGAGTCCTCACTTCAACTTCAGCAACAGCAAGGTAACGAAGCTCATTATTATTCCTTCATATTTCCTTTTTGCCAGCATTTTGCAAATTTAGCATTAATTACAGACAGTCAGTGTTTCTCCTGTAGTACTGCTGTTTGCATTAAAGGTGTGTGCCCCGTGTTGGGTCTCACAAGTGTAATTTCCAAATCGGGCAGTGTCCGCAGCAGGTCCGCAGCAGGTCTCCAAGGTGAACAGCCTCTGGCGGGCAGTGTTGTCTTCTCAGGTAAAGTTACCGTGTAACGCTACGTGACTTTAAGAGGGAAATAGGGACACTTTCCTGCACTAGTAAGCTAACGTTAGTGTGACTGATATTACCAAAATGTAGTATTTGCTCATTAAATTGTGATATAAATCATTTGGCTTCATATAGTTGATACATGGCAGAAGTTTAGTGTAACTTGTAAATTAATTGGAATCGTTTATGTGTTGCTTCTCTTTAGCTAAGGCTAGCTCCATGGAGAAGTTATGACTCTTTTCTCTCTTGCTAGCTACCGTGCGGCACAACATGGCACGAGTAACGTTACCGAGCACCACTGAAGGTGAACCAGAACGCTGTGAGTGAACCAGAACTACACGACATGTCAGACAGCACAACAGGTAAGACTTTTACACACACACAACATGGCGTGTGTTTTCTGAGCTAACGCTACATGGCAGGGCAGACTGCACCAGCTGGTATAACGTTGATACATTGCTGCTAGTTTAACCCTCTTGTTGTGTTCGGGTCTAATCTGACCGATTTACAACTTTACTCAATCATAAATATTGCAGAGCTACCAACTCTCACGGTTTCGCCGTGTGACACACGCTTTTGCATGTTTTCACACGCACTCACGCCACACAACCAATTTCTCATGGCAAAAAATAAATTCAGATTTTGAGCCGAGGCGCGTTCGTTCCTTTTCAAACTCCCCGACGATAGATGGCGCTAAGGAGCGCATCTGTAAACCTATTCGCTGCATAGACATTCTATTTACCCCAAAAAGTCCCGAAGTTAGCAACAGAAGAAGATTTTCAAACAGACACAACCGCGGGAGAAACTCAGGAGGAGCAGAGACTAAGGCAGACCTGGGCATCTTACGGCCCGCGGCTCTCCCAGTCTGGCCCGCGTGAGGTCAATCAAAAATGAAAAATAAATAAATAAGGTGCACGCCATGAATGCAATACAAACGGCACTGCTTTTACTTTGAAGGCGATTTATTTATGTGTGCGCGCACGCGCGCGCGTTTATGCAGCCTCACTACGGGCAGTGTTGCCGACTTGGAGACTGAAGTGAAAGTGTATTGTTCTGCAGTTTCTTTTGCCTCCCAAGCAGCCTCGCGCTGCAGTCTCCGCCTCCAGATTGAAAATTAATCGCGCAAAACCGCTGCGGATCTGACCTGCGGTCTGATCCACTATCAGAGCACTTTAAGTCAGGATCTTCACTCTTCTCTCAAAGAGGAGAACGTTCCTGACATGAGGAAAGATGCTCAGAAGATGTTGGTTCTCTTTGGATCTACCTACATGAGAACAAACATTCTAGTGATGAAGTTCAACAGATCAGATCCTCTCTCACTGATACCTGTCAGCTGTCACATCTCCACCTCATTCAACCAGAATTCATGCTCTTGTTCAAGCCAACACAGACTGGACTTTTCTCACAGAGTAAGAACAACTGAACTGGAAAACATCAAAAGCACTTATTTGTTTGAAGTTAATAAATTGCTGGTCTTTAACATACATATTTAATGTACGGTTTACATTTTTGTTAACTTATTTTCATAGCCTTATTGTAACATGTATTCTTACCAGTAGCAGCTCAAAACAATAGTTTTTAATAAAGTAATAACATTCATATTGAGTTAATTGAATTAAATTCAGACTATCCACAACGGTCCAAATTTCTCATGTGGCCCCTTGAGAAAATGAATTGCCCACCCCTGGACTAAGGTATGTTAATGACATGTGGTTCCCGAGCGCTCTTTGGTGACGTGGTTGATTACGTAACTGTCATCTGTCCATCATCGTATAAAGACCGCCCTGACAATTTGATTAGTCCGAACAATTTTGGATTTTGGATCATTTCTCCCCAACGGAGCAGTGCCAGACCGAACTTCCAGACCACAAATGTTGTGGGCGAGGCTAAGTTTGGCTGGTACCAGGCTACATCTTTAGCATACCACCCAAAAATCCACTAGAATGCATGAAATAACATCTACTTAAACCAAAATGTCCTGGGGGTGGACAATAAAAAAAGTTTGGGGAAGTATCTCAATTGAAAGAGCTGATGGTCCGCAGTTTGAGTTTGTGTGAATATTGTAAAGTATGTTCAGTATGTGAATATTGTGTTTTACATCTGATTGCCTCAAGACCTGATGATATCGTCCACACTATGCATTTGCATATATAAAATTGCTGATCACATTCCTCACCCTCTCTCTCACACACACGCACACACACACACACACACACACACACACACACACACACACACACACACACACACACACACACACACACACACACACACACACACACGCGTGTGAACACCTGTTCGCAGCCCCATACATAAAGTTGTGCACATTTCAATCTTCAAACCCCAAAAAGCAGGTGTTTGTTATGGAACCATCTTTCCTGCTTCATGTGCCCGTCCCCCCACGTGAACCACACCTTCCAGACTAAACTATGCTTATCTTCTCACTTTCCCCCTAAATACACTGGGAACATCAAAGTAAGGGTTTCTTTCATGTCTCTCTTAGGTAGTATTGTCTGTTTATGTTGTGTTGCAGGAAACCTCCACCAGGCTGATGTTGAGGCCCAAGTGTCCCTGATGAGCCTCAAGGCTCATCATGTTGGTAAGATCCCAATACCAGACAAAACACCACCTAGGCTGACATCGTCATAGTAGAAACATATTGTGGCATTTCTAATGGGAATCAGTAACCAATGTCTCTCTGTCCTTCCACTGCAGGGAAGAGGACTCCTGCTCAGGAAAAAGACTCAAGTTCATGAAGAGAGTCCAGTTCTTGAAGAGACTCCAGTTCATGAAGAGACTCAGTTCATGAAGAGACTCCAGTTCAGGAAGAGACTCCAGTTCAGGAAGAGACTCCAGTTCATGGAGAGACTCAGGCCGTTTCTCAATACCCAAGTACACAAGTACTGACTTGTGAACTTTTGGAGTCTGGACTTGAGAGTCCAGACTCTCAAAGACAGGAGAACGCAGGACGGTCTTTCTGCAATTGGAACAGCAGCTGACTCGATGACGTCACCACCTCAGCTGTTGTTGTCATGGTTACTCTGATTCTTCACTGTAAAGTATTTTTACAGTCAAACAAAATATGACAACCCTGCTTTTTTTGTACTGGTTTCACAGATACACATATCATTGTATATATATTGTGTTTATAAATATGTATTTTATATAAATACTTATATTGATACACATATAACTGTAGATATAATATGTTTATAAATGTGTTTTTATATATATATATATATATATATATATATATATATATATATATATATATATATATATATATATATATATACTTATATAGATACACATATAATTGTATATATTATATGTTTATAAATATGTATTATACATATACTTATATATATATATATATAAATATATATATATATATATATATATATATATATATATATACACACACACATATAATTGCAAACAATTCGGTCAAAAGTATTAAGTTTAAAGTACAAGTTAAATTAAAATCTTAAGTTAAAAACCTTAACCTTTCCCTCAGTCAAACTGATTTAATGTGACTGTGAATAAATAATAATGATTGCTTGTTAAATCCTCGAAACTGAATTATAACTCATGTTTAATCGATACGGATACGTATCTTTTTAAGTCGGCCGATTCTTGAGAAAGCGACCACAGATTTGATGCTTAAACAACTAACTTCTCGCCTGAAAACATCCTAAAATTAAATTGTGTGACTCAGCAATGGTAGTATTCATAGAATGTCAACTTTCAGTTATGAGTTTTCTCATCCGCCATTGTTCCCCGTTTGCTGGTCCGAAATGCATTCTGGGATATTGGCTCTCTCAAGTACGCTCAAGTCTGCTCTGATCCCTCCCCGGTAAAATGGGCGGATCAAGTCACATCTGGGCATTTTCACCGTTCTTGGCGAGAAGCGGACTTTTGAATTGGAACAGTACTTGGGCCGCGACTGATGACGTTTCACGAGTCCACGAGAACACAAGTACAGAGAAGAACGCTGATTGAGAAACGGCCTCAGTTCATGAAGAGACTCCAGTTCATGGAGAGACTCAGTTCAGGAAGAGACTCCAGTTCATGGAGAGACTCAGTTCAGGAAGAGACTCCAGTTCATGAAGAGACTCCAATTCATGGAGAAGACGATCGCCCAGGGACAGGATTACAGTTCAAAACAGTAACCATAAAGTCAGTTATGGACATTTTATCTTTTGAAATTGTATTGAAATTTTTTTCAGTTAAAATATTTTTTATACTTTTCCCCCTTTATTGCATTGCTTCCTGTGTTTGAATTTGACTGTTTACTGTAAAACAAGTTTAAATTGTCATAGTAGCTTGAAGAAAGACGAACATTTAAAATGTTGTATGTTCATTTTTTTTTTTTTACAATCTAAAAACAAAATGTTAAATTTGTATTTAAAATGTTGAAAGTATTCACATAAATGACTTTTGTTGAAAAAAACTGCGTCTTCATTTTACAGTATGTAATTATTTTACAGTATTCATTTACAGTATTAAAATGAATACAGTGATGCATGTTACAGTAGTCTAGGATTTACTGTACTGTTACTGTTACTGTGCAACATCGGCCAATGCACATCTTTTTTTTTCTTTTTTTCTTTCTTGTGATTCTGTCATTCTGTCTAGTCTAGTCCGGTCTAGTCCGGTAATGACGGTACTGGGATTATTACTGTAAAAATTACTACAAACAGGTACTGTGATTCATTTTACAGTAAGCATACTGTAGAACATACTACAGCTACTTACTTGCTAATTGCTGCCAGCTAGTTACTGCAAATTCTACAGTCATCTTGTTACAGTGTAAAAAAGAAAATATCAGTATTAAACTACAAAACCCATTGAAGAACTCCACAATATGTGTGTCCCACCATAAAATGTGTGACAATATTTCACAATATCCAAAGAATACGGCTGTTGTTGTTTCATTTGTTCTTTTTTTGTTGTTGTCTGTCATTTCATTATCATCAGAATCACTTGTGCACTGTTAAACTATGCACAACCACACACACACACACACACACACACACACACACACACACACACACACACACACACACACACACACCGAATGGCTTCACTCAGGAGGCCTCCCCTGCCTCAGGGCACTGATTGGCTGGATTGGCTTCAGGTGTGCAAGTGCAGCAGCTGGGAGAAAAGAGAGAAAGGAGCTTCCTTCAGACCGCAGCAGAAGACTCAAGCTGCTTGTTCCATGTTGACGGCAGTCTGAACTCACCGCCGTGGAAATGGCTCGCAGGTAAAGTTCCTCCACACGGCCTTTTGGGCCTGCAGTCCTCCTTAGAGCCTTTTGGGCCTGCAGTCCTCCTTAAGGCCAGAGACATTGCAGGGCAAACCTTGCACTTCATGCACTGGTCATTTTGAGGCTGTTGGTATTTTGCTTCCATAACACAAGAAACATCTAAAATACATTTAAGTAATCCACCAAAAAGATTATGCCTTATTTGAAGTTTTAAATGTTTACATTTAAAACTTGTAACCTAATCAATGGAGGAAGTTTAATCTTTTAGTTCAGTTGTTAACCACTTTGGTCGTGTCTTCATAATGTATGGACTTTAATCATTATTTTTAAGCTATTTCTCAGAATGAGTTTTCTTTCCCTTGAGCAGTCATGTCCTCTTCAGCAAACTTCCCCGTTTGATTCCTCTCTTTATTCTGAAGGTTGTCCCTGAGGGGTTTGTGCAGATATCATTCATAACCGGATCTATAGACTATTGTATTCCTAAAAACATGGCAAACATTGTTTTATTGTTATATGGCTGTTGACAGTATTTTCTGATTTATGGATTGATTTTTAAAAAGGAAAGGTAAGTACAAACCTTTACTCTAACATGTCAACGGAATAAAACAATGACTTTTGATTCTGGCTTTATCAATGTTCAGATTTATGTTGTGGCAATGTTGTCTAAATAAGCCCATTTAATAAGATAATGCTTCATTTGCATATTCAAACATACAATTTCAGAAAACTTGTAATGCAAAAGAATATTGTAGTGATTCAAGTAATCACCTGGGAAATGTCCACAGTAAAATCTTTGTGTTAGCATGTTTACACTACCTGCTTTGAGTTATTTAAGATAAGATGGGTATAACTCTACCCACTAGGTGGAATGTGAACACGTAACAAGCAATTTACCAAACAAATTAGTACATGTATGTGATTGTGATTGTCTTTGTTTCTTCACATTGATGCCTGCTAACTCGAAGAACCACTTGTGCCAAAGTGTTGCGCTTCATGCGAAGCCTGACCCGAAAGAAGCCTCTGAAGCCCGAGGGCGAGGTGTCCAACTTCAGCCGATGCTTGACCACCTTGGATCTGGTGGGCCTGGGCGTGGGCAGCACGCTGGGCGCCGGCGTCTACGTGCTGGCGGGCGAGGTAGCCCAGGAGGTGGCCGGCCCCAGCATCATCCTCTCCTTCCTGCTGGTGGCGGTGGCTTCCGTCTTCGCTGGGTTGTGTTACTCTGAGTTTGGAGCCCGGGTCCCCAAGACGGGCTCGGCTTACCTCTATAGCTATGTGACTGTGGGGGAGGTGTGGGCGTTTGTGGCGGGCTGGAACCTGCTGCTGTCCTACGTCATCGGTAAGTCAAAGTGCACAATGAAGGACGTGTTGGAGAGGATGCTGCAAAATGAAGAAGTTGCACTGAACCATTAGGCTCGTTCGAGATGAGCCAGTTCTGCGCAGAATCGATCTGCGCGCAATGCATGCCGGATTGATTGCAGATGTGTCTTAAAACCTCTCTCTCCTGACCGCCAGGACTTTGCCAGGACCGATTTTGGTTGTATAGAAGTCTATCCTTCATGTGTTAAAGCTGCATTCTCTCTCCTGACAACCAGGGGGCGACACCTCTGGTTGTATAGAAGTATATGCTTCATGTGTTAAAGCTGCATTATTTCTCCTGACCACCAGGGGGAGACTCCTCTGGTTGTATAGAAGTCTATATAAATGACTCTACTTCTCTTGATTTATTCCCTCAGTAAACATGAGTTTGTCTCAATCTTTTTCAATACAGCATGATGTTCATTTAGTAAATTATGGTCATTTAGGGTCAAACAGACCATAAAGCAGGGGACACTTTAGGGCGGGACTACAAGGTGATTGACAGGTTGCTGCCGCTACCAGAGACGTGTACAACGTTTAAACATCCAAGTCTTCATTGTGACTGGGAGACTTTTCTGAAAGCACCTAATTATGATAATGATTAGCACCTAATATCAAAGTTCCATTATAACCAGAACAGGCAGTGTTACGATAAACAAACAAAATGTATAAATCTGATTGTGTCGTTGCGACTTTGTTCTTCTCAGGAACATCCAGTGTGGCCAAAGCCTGGACCGGGACCTTTGACGACCTGATAGACGACATCATTGCTCAAACTCTGGAAAGGCATACCCCGATGGACTCCACGGCTTTGGCTACATACCCAGACTTCTTTGCTGCGGGGCTAATTATGTTGCCTGCTGGTAATATCTGTAATTTCATGTGAAAGATGCAAAATGTTCTGCTCGCTGAAACACACTGACCTTTCTCTTGTAATTTCAGGGGTTCTTGTGTATGGCGTGAAGGAGTCAACGGTCATCAACACAGTTTTTACTGCGGTGAATGTAATGGTGTTGGTTTTATCATCATCGCTGGCTTTATTAAAGGAGACCTCAACAACTGGCGCATCAGTCAGGAGACTATCCTGAATGCAACTCTTCTCATGGAGGAAGAGTTTTCCTTTTTTATGCTAATTTGGGTTTTAAATCATTCCGTTTATTTTTTGGTCTAATTTTTTAATGTACAAAATACATTTTTAGAACTGTAAACAATGCGTCTTTGGTTATTCACTGCGGCTAATACTTCCATTGGATATGTCCCTTGTGAATAAACGTCCATGAGTTCTCCTTTATAATAACTGAAGAGTGACGCTCAGAATCATCAGGTTTTTTATTATCATGGTTCCAAAACAAAGAAGACGAGGAATAATGGGAGTGAAAAACTCCATTAATATGAACTTTTTGTTTCATATAAGGAAGGCTCAAAACGCCTCCATCAACATGGTTATTATATTCGGTGATATACTCCTCTATCCATTTTTTTTTTTTTTTTAAATAGTTAAATGTCCACTACTTAAATACTTATTTCTTAACTTAAAATGACTACCTTTGACAAGAGTTGCAGAATGCTGTGGATTCTATGAATTAACCAGGAAGGTGATTTTGGAAAGGAAGAGTAATTTGAGTAAAATAAAGAGTAAAATGCTTTGAAGGGCATAAACATTGAACTTCATTTCTTAAACCCCCCCACATTATTTCTATTATTCATATTTGTTCTTGGGTTAGAATGATATCTACACACACACTCTTAACAAGTACGGCCCATATTTTTTTCTTTTTGAAATTCTACTATATAAAAAATGCATTCATATTTTTGTATCATTTAATTATTTCCACGTTTAACAAAGCGTTAGTCTTTTTTGAAAACGCCACAATAACAGGTCACATTAATTATGTTAGTCGGTAACCATGCCATCTGATAATTAGTGATGGATCATGCTATGCTACTTCATTTTTTTTATTTTAGCTGCTGCCTTGTTTATGGTGAACAAAGAAATGTCATGAGATGCATTAAACTAAATAATTGATAAATGTATTTCTTTACAGGAACTTTACGACACAAAATGAAACCGTTGACTTTGGCGATGGCGGCTTCTTCCCCTTTGGCTTTGAAGGCACGTTGGAAGGCGCAGCGACCTATTTCTATGCTTTTGTGGGATTTGACTGCATCGCTACATCGGGTACCATTTAAAGAGTAGAGCACATTTTGTTAAATTGACTTCAACAGTAGCGGGAGCAGTACCTCGGCTAATGGAAGGGCTCTTTCTAGGGGAGGAGGTGCAGAACCCGCAGAAAGCCATCCCTCTTGGGATCGTGACGTCCCTGCTCATCTGCTTCTTGGCCTACTTCGGCGTGTCGGCTGCTCTCACTCTTATGATGCCATACTACCTGCTTGACGGCCACAGCCCTCTACCTGTGGCCTTTGAATATGTTGGCTGGGAGCCCGCCAAGTACGTTGTGGCTGTGGGATCCCTCTGTGCTCTCTCAACAAGGTACTGGTCTGTAGTCCTGTATCATACGTGAGGCATCCGTTTTTCTTTCCAATGTTGCCTTTTGTGATGTTACCGCCAGCCTAAAATGACCTAGCCATTGATGGGATGCAGAATTACTACTTGCATGGTAGAAAAGTGAAAATAATTTCTAAAATGAAATATTTGGTCTACTAGTGCATATGGAATTGAATGTCTAACCTGGTTGGTGTTGGCGAGCTCTCCTTTGGCTCGCAGTGAAACGTCAGTGTCGTGTTTCCAGTCTCCTTGGAGTGATGTTTCCAATGCCCCGGGTGCTCTTTGCCATGGCGAGAGACGGGCTGCTCTTCAAGCCCCTTTGTTACCTGAGCTCCAGGCAAAGCCCCATCATTGCCACGTTGTCTTCAGGAGCAGTGGCCGGTATTCCAGTTGCAATCATACTGTGATGTTAGTGTGCACACTAAGTTTTAGCAAAGAGTGAGGCTATACAAGTGCATTAACCATGCCCAGCTACTGGATAAAGTAATTCCCATTGGACATTAAAAAGCATGATGTTCATTTAGTAAATTATGGTCCATTAAGAGTCAAACGGACCATAAAGCAGGGGATGCTTTAGGGCAGGGATGCACAGTGATTGGCAGGTCTCCACCAGAGACGTCTACATCACTCTGTCACATTCCAAATATGGTCACTTCCGTTAATCCGTTGCAAACAACAGGGCAACGACTGTAATCCAAGATGGCGACAGCAAAATCGCCAAACTCTCACACCCCCGGTGTTATCCAATCGTCGTGCATTACTACAAACTGTTGATTGGTCAGTAACATGTATTTGGTTCTCTTTGCAGCTGTCATGGTCCTGTTATTTGACTTAAAGGCACTGGTTGACATGAGTTCCATTGGGACCGTCTTTGCCTATACCCTTGTTTCAGTGTGTATTCTTGTATTAAGGTAAGTACACTTTGAGTTATTAGATTTAAACTTAATCTGTTTGATAAATCCTTTTTCTTTGATTGGACCATTTAAAAGTAGTAGGGCTTAAAGTTTAGTGCGAGACAACGCTACAGAGGACTGTACACCTCACCTGTTTAAATTTAACAAGGAGAAAAGGCAGGGATTGGATTTAAAATACTCTCCTGTTTTTGTTTGGGGGTGGGGGCTTGCATATAACAAGAGTTACATTAACAATTAACACAGGGACACCAGCTTGAAAGTAAGTAAAAAACACTAGTTTTAGATAATTTTCCACTGAAAGGAGGAAGTTGTTGGTAGAACAACTTTAGCATGTTGCTTTGTCTTTTTCCCTCCCAGGTACAAGGAAGACCCTGGTGCTGTTCGTAGGCCGGAACCATTTAGTGTGATGGGTCTGTTGAGCCCTCCATCTCGACCCACCCACCGCACTTCTAAAAATGTCAATGTAGTAACCATCATTATTTGTAAGTAGCCTCTCATTGTTCAGCTGAGCATTCTTTTCTCAGCCAGGTCTTACTCCCAAGGGGGACGAATACCGACTTGTGGATAATGACCCTCGGCATCTTGATATCGGTGCACAAGGCGTCCGTACGCGAGGCCCTGGGCGTTCAGCTAACGATGTAAAACAATCTGTCATTATTAGATGCTCACAGCAACTGACGTAGTATAAAGGTGGATGGGTCAAACAAACACAGGACTTTAACTCTGGGGACCAGTGTTCGTGTCCCGAGTGAAACCAAAAGTAATTTCTATTGATGTCCCATGATGTTCTGTCACGTGACTGAACAACTTATGTTAAGTCTAACTTGTGTTTACTTATCCCAACCCTAATAACGAAGTGGTTTTGTTGTCTAAACCCAGCGGCAACTGTTTCACAACAATAATCCCACGCCAACTTTCAGGGTTAAGATAATACGTGAACGCCTGCCCCCACAACATTATAGCCTCTGCCTGAGCAAAATATGACGTAGAAATTATATCTCATTGCGTAGCTTATTGTGGAGGTTTCTGCACACACTTGAAGCCAACTATAGTTCATTTTTTCTATTTAAGTGGTTTGCCAACAGTGACTTTTCTGGGTTACTGAAACGGCAAGAGGTTTTCCCTCTGACGGCTGTGACTCCTCCTCAGTGTTCCTGGTGGTCGCTCTAATCGTACTGCTGTCCGAGGCCCTGCAGTCCCTCTGCAGACGGGAGTTGTGGAGCACGCTGCTCGTCTCGGTCCTTTTGCTGACGCTGGTCCTCGCCGTGGTTATCATCTGGAGACAGCCACAGAACACAACCAAAGCAGCTTTCATGGTAAACCCAAAGGGGAGGTGTTTGTGGTGGGCAGGATGTTGTTTGAGGATTTGTGAAGGGCTTTGTAGGTGACGAGGAGGATCTTGAACTGGATTCTGTGCTGTATCACCATGCAGCACAGAATCCAGTTCAAGATCCTTCGGTGGAGGACCCAGTGGCGGCTTTGGAGGACTGGGGTGATGTGGTCTCTGGTGGGAGGGCACCGACGTGTGTTTATGTCCAGTCTACTCCATAACTTAACTCTTAAAGCCATAGTATACCCCCAGTCCAGACTATACCCGGAGTATTTGTATTTTTACTTGTATTTCTTTAACGAGAAAAACAGAGCAAATATTAGACTTCCACAAAGATTACTACGTTCTGAAACTTCAACTTCTAAGACTAGCAAGTCCTTGCTACAATATATGTTTAAAGTTAAACACTGATAACAACATTAAAACATCCACAAAGATTACTACCACACTTCTCAGTGTTGCTCATTAAAATGAAGCTACGGTCACTGGTAGCGTTGCACTGATCCGCAGAGCAATACACAAGTTGGGATATTTTTCTGCATGTTGCCATGCTCTTTGATGACCAGTTGCCGTGCTCTTTGATGACCAGTAAGGTACATTTTCTAACTTCTTTGCCAGCTTATTTAGTTAAGCATTTTGCTGTATTTGGACAGCCTGACATACTTTTTCATTCATTTGAATCAGATCTGATTAAAATGTCTAGCTCGCTACACCAATGCTAACGCTGTTGTTGTTAGTCAAATTTAAACTTCATGACAATGAAAATGACCCCAAAAATAGCCTGACCGTTTTGACTGAATGACAATAACGAACGTCACGCCCCTTCACTGGCTAGCTATTGTTAGCTAACTATCAAAATTACCTGACATTAGATTCAAGATATTTGTATTGTCATATGCACAAATTACAGTTACTCTGTACAATGAAAAGCTTATTTTGCTGGGTCCTCCTAACACACAGAATTACAATAAACTTCAGGTACAAAATAACTATAGATCAGAATCAGCTTTAATGGCCATGTAAGTTTGCACATACATGGCGTTTGGGTTCACTTTGCTCTTTGTACTTGTATGCAGTAAACAAAATAAATATAAAAAAATACATTAAAGACAGTCAAAGTGCAGATGGAAGAGTCTGATTAATTGTTCATCAGAGTGACGGCCAGTGGAAAGAAGGCACACAATATGATAACAGTATTTCAAAATCGGTGTATAAAGTGCACTATGCATTAATACAAATATACACCCTGGGGTATACTTTGGCCTGGAGGGTATAGTATGGCCTGGGCTATTTTACACCCCGGGTATACTCTGGACGGGGGTTAATTTGGCCTGTTACACCTGTACCACGTTACCGTGCCGCGGCCCGGTGGTTGGGGACCGCTGCCGTACAGGATGCTGCTGCACTAGTCCAGTCGAGAGGTGATGAAGGTGAGGATGAGTGTTTCTGCAGCAAAGAAGAAAAGCGGGGCGTAGACGGGCAATGTTTTAGATAAAAGAAGGCGTTTTTTGTGATTTGCTTGACGTGGCATTCAAAGGAGAGGGTTGGATCAAAGATGAGGTTACAGATGTGTGGAGGTAGGAACAGTACCTCATGCAACCCCCCTCTAAACATCCCAACTATACTTTTCATCATAATTTCATGTTTTTACAGGTGCCCGGTCTACCCATAATTCCAGTTTTAAGCAGCTTCATGAATACCTACCTGATGGTTCAGCTGGGAGAAGAAACCTGGATCAGCTATGCTGTCTGGATGGCATTAGTTAGGCATGGCTTCAAGTCTCTTAAATAACCAACTATGTGGAATGTGTTTGTATTCTTTCTGGTTTTCTGCATCATTTGTAGATGGAGGGATCTAAATACACAAAGGTGTCATTTTTCCAAACTGACTGTAGAAAGCCTCGACTCTTTCCTTAGGCATGATCATCTACTTTGGCTACGGGGTTCGTAATAGCGTCCAAAAGCAAAGGCTGCGGGACGCTCGCATGCGGCTCAATGCGGCTCAATGCTGTAAACCCCGACGTCGCGGCTTGATGTCCACAAGCTGGTCACAGAATACGGTCAAGGCCATCCAGGAATAACCTTGACACCCATTTTAGTATTTTATTCAGGATTCAGCGAGTTGGATCGACCTGTTCTTTTGATGCATGTTTTTATGCAATTACTTTGTTAAAAGTATTATCAATTGTAATATAAATGTTGTCATATTATCCATTGTGGCTCATCTGTCATTCAAGACTGTGAAATCTTGGATATTTTTTTGTTTGTCTGTATTTGACACCGACGACTTCAAAAAATAATTATTGATCTATGTTGTGGAAGTCATTTAAATCAGTTAAAAAAAATATTGTTAGTAAATTTGTACAAAAATAAATTTTACTGAAGTGGATAAAGAATTGGCTTTTTTTCCATGAGTAATTCAACCTGCATTCATTTTCATTTTGTACCACTTGAGGGCAGCAGTAAAGCTGGAAACGCATCATTGACAAATTGGGCAAGTTATGCAGCTTTATGGGCCTAAAGAAGATCCAGTATTAGTCATGGTTCCCTTGTATTAATTAAATGATGTACATATATCCTCACTTGAATGTGGTGCTAGTAATTCCACACAAAGCACAATGATCTGATCAGTGCCTTAACGAAGTAGTCCAAGCATATGGAACTAGACTGCACCCTCCCTGAAGGAAGTAAATGGACTGTACTTGTATTGTCTCCTAGTCCCTCAACGCTCTTTAACACATCTTTCACCCTGATGGAGGGGCTACTGTGACGGTGCCATCGACCCATCACATACACACACACACACACACACCGATGGAACTGCCTTTTTTTTTTTTTTTTTGGAGAGGAGCTAGGTATCGAACCGCCGATCCTCTGATTGAAGGATGACTCACTCGACCTTCTGAAACACAGTTGCCCCTAATCTATTCACCCATGTTACAGAATAATACAAAAATTTTAACTGAGCCTCATTCTTTAATACTAAATATTTTGGGGTAGGATAAAAATGGATAAATAAAACTTTGGGTACTCCCAGTACAATACCTCAATATCACACCAGCTGTGTCCCATGCTGATAATTACTCACCAATCAAGTGTCAAGCGCACCGGGCTTACATAGAGGCTGTCAGTCTATTTTAAGGCTGACAGCCCCTCACTAAATATATTTTTCTTTTATCCCTTTTCATAAAGCTGTAATAACCTGCCCAGGGACTAGAGCTGAACATTAGCATGATCCATATTTTAGTTTCCACCTTATTGTAGATGTCACTGCCAGGTAAATGGAAACCTGAAGGTAAAAGTTTGCATCGCTTTGCTCTTCCATCATTACATGGTTCCATGTTCTCAGCCCTGCTTTGCCTAATCCTCTTAATATTCCGTTCATTCGCGCCTCTTCCTTTGTTCTCTCCCTCAATCACAGCGCTGATCGATGTTGCGATTGCGGCCGCGGTTGTTAACTGGTGGCTGTGTACGGGAGGCTAATTTATGTAGCCAATCTTAGTGCTCATTTGTCAAGCATCACTCATCATTTGTGGAGCCCGCAGGACACGCGTCTGCCAGTCTCCGAGGGGCCTGACATATGTTGTTGTGTTTTGATTGCAATTAGAGGATGTCTGCGTATTAAAGACGCAGCGGAACGTGACCGCCGCAATATGGCCACACCTTAGTGCTCCCGAAGAGGGGGGGGACACCTGGGGCTCTTACAGCGGGTTCTCCGTGGCTGTGCGGAGGTTTGTTGGAATTTCAAGATTAAAGATTGTGATTATGCTTCCTCTTGTGTTAGCTTTCTGTTAGCATCTCTTGTGTTAGCTTTCTGTTAGCATCTCTTGTGTTAACGGGTCAGTTTTGACCCACGTCTTAAATCAGCTGTAAAATACACTTAGCAATTATCATCCAGTTTGTCTCATCTCTTGGTGACCTTGTTAGGCTTCCTTATCCATGAACATATTGTTCTATATTTTAATATTTTTGGTGTGGGCCTCTGGGCCTTTTCTTTGTCAGGATACCTCCATTTCAATAAAGAAATGGTCAAATGAACCTCAAGAAAATCATATAAATAAAAAGTTGTTGTGTTACCTGACTATTACTGAGGGATATTAGAACACATCTCTTAAATTAATTTGTTTAATTTTTTCATTTTAATATTAACTATAGTAACAGCTATGGTGGTACGGGTCCATTTCAACAAGAAAAAGGCTAAAAAGTATTATTTTCCAGCAATTGAACTTTAATACAAACACAAAATGAAAAGCGGAACAAGTCATAACACAAAATATAGATTTGCAAGGTCAAAAAAACTACAACCAATCAAGCAAATATTATTTTTATAACAACACAAAGGTCATTATTTCAACCAGAGCATTTTATAATTTAGTGAAAAAAATGTTTTTGTTTCATTTTGTTGAAATGGAGGTTCCTGACAAAGTCAAAAGGCCTTGATCCAATAAACACATTTATGTGGTTATTTTATGCATGTAAAACCTAAAACGAGTCGGTGTCGACCCGAACACAAGAGGAAGTTTAAACGCCGAGATACATGCATTAAAACAGACACAGGCCATTTTATTTAACACTAAAATAACCTCAAAAAGGCTAAATAACCACAACCACCTAAGCCTACCATCTCAAAATGAAAGAATACACTTATGAATCAGAGCACTCATAATGTAGCACCGTCAGAGTGAACTCACAGCAGGAAGAGCCTCCTAGAAACAGCTGTTTGCAGCGAGCAGACCTGGGAAACGCATTGAGGGAGAACCATCACTTCCAATGGTGCTGAGGTAGACATCCGAGTGGAGACCAAACAGAAAGCAAACAACATTTAAACGTTCTTTAAATATTCATATCTTCGCGATAAAACGTCACAGAAATAAGATTTAAATGTTGCTGGAGGCGCAAGGCTTTCACTTCCTTGTTCTCCGTTAGATACGTGAGTCTCAGGACTCAAACTGAAACATGCACATTGTGTAACCATTGTAAATAGTTTGTTTTTCTATAGTACATATTTTGACTGAAATATATAGTAAATATATTGTTTGAAAACAAAAATTGTTGTAATGGTCATTTTTCATTTGCACACACCCCATGAAGCTTGGTCTGTAGTATGAAGTCATTCCTCAGTCCATTTTATCTCAGTCCCTCTCATTTTGATGAAAGTAGTGACAGACAACACTCAAAAAACGATAATACAAAATTTGGCATTGGACATTTATTTACATGTGTCTACCATTTTATTCATATATTTCACTGCTTTTGTGAACCTAAGACCTTTGGTAAACCAATGTCAAGCATCAAAAGAGTTCGTCCACATGAGTAAATGTTATGTTTTCACAAGAGATATGAAGAATTTCAAAAATCGAGCTTCAATTTTTCAGCTTTAGGGCCATATTATTACTTTACACTTGTGCCTTAGGACAATGGTGCCTCATTATATAGAGCAATGTTTTTCTTTTTTTTACAAAATGTCACATTGTAGCATAATACAGATATATGGTAGGTAAGTATTGCGCTACCTACTGGCATTGAAGAGTATTTCATTTCTCGGCCAGCCACTATATTGCAGCTCAGACGCTCAACAATGGAAATTAATTTGCGGTAACTAAATATTTTTTGGGACCGATTAAGTGAAATTGGATATTTTCCCAAGGCACACCTGACGATCTCTCACGGCACACTGTGGTTTATTTATTTATTTCTGCACAATTCAAACAACAAAATAAAATCAGAGATAAATGAATATCACAGTGCAGGAAGAGACAAAACACCTACTGGGCTTATTTGAAGACTCCACCTATATAATATTTAAAATTGTACTTTTGAAATATGCATAAGATAGACAACAAAAGAAAAGAAAGAAAGAGAAATTATGTAATTATGTTGAGTCTCTCTGTGTGTGTGTGTGTGTGTGTGTGTGTGTGTGTGTGTGTGTGTGTGTGTGTGTGTGTGTGTGTGTGTGTGCATGTGTGAAAGTAAGCATGGCTTGTGTTTGTTCAGGATGTTGGATTATATCCCTGTGGCATTTCCTAAGCATTGGTAATGCTACAAGTCATTTAGATATAACAGCTAAAACAAGAAAGACATGAACACTAATACATAAAAACAGCAATTAGACTTTCTTTTAGGCAATGCTTTAAACATTTCTTTGATAGGTGGGAAATTTCATTCCATAATTTGGTTCCCCAAAATCTAATAGAAAATTAACCTCTGCTAGTCAGTAATTTAGGAGGATGACCTGGTTTATTCTGTATATTTAGGCATTGTGTGTTTGTTGGACTATTTGTTTATTGTGTGACAGTTTAAATTCTGCCTAATATTTCAGTCTGGACCAACGACTGACTGACCAGTATTACCTTCCCTGGACGTTGCTATGTTTATGCATGTGTGTGTGTGTGTGTGTGTGTGTGTGTGTGTGTGTGTGTGTGTGTGTGTGTGTGGCAGTAAAGTGAATAGAAACCAGATTTTACAGGAAAGCAGAAATACAAAATAATTGCCACCTCGGCAGCAATGAATAAGTCCTCCTTCCACTGCGAGTCCGTTAGACGATGTAGCTGTCTGTGCCATTCAAAGAACTATGAGTTCTGAAGTAGTCAAAGCTCTTTGGCCTTTCCTACGTCCAGGGAATATCCAGGTTATGGATATCCAGAGACATCGGTGGGGGATTTCATACCTCTTCATGTTGTTTGGCCGTATTCTATACATGTGAATGACTTTATTTTACATCCTCAAGCGGCGTCCAATAAAAAAAAGAAAAGCTAAATTGTGGTTTGTAACATAGTAGAAAATAGAAGAGTAAGTCTAGAACACTATTTCACAACTGTTCTGTTCAGCGTGTTGTTTTCCTCACTGCTCATGATTTATACTCATGAGTACCAATGTTCATGTTACACTTGTGATTAGTAAAGGAGTCAAAACAAGTGAGATGTGTTTCTCATAATTTAAAACCACTTCCAGGAAAGCGCAAGGCTTTTACACTGGACCTGCCCTTAAACTGGACCTTCCCTTACACTGGACCTGCCCTTAAACTGGACCTGTCCTTACACTGGACCTGCTGGACCTGTCCTTACACTGGACCTGCCCATAAACTTGACCTGCTCTTAAACTGGACCTGCTGGACCTGCCCTTACAATGGACCTGCCCTTACACTGGACCTGCCCTTACACTGGACCTTCCCTTAAACTGAACCTGCCCTTGGCTGACCTTCTCACTCTTTACACAACATCAGTTGCTCTTACCGGCTGACGTTAGAGTTCGCTGAATGCCCTGCGAGTCTATGTGGAAACGGTCCAAGAGATCCAGACACAACTGCTCCTCTCAGTCTGTGCTCATTGACGCTTCAGTGTACAGGCACACAACAGCGCAGGAAGTATGCACACAGTACCGCTTACGTCTCTCCATCAGTCATGTGTGTTGTCCTGCATCCTCCTGTCGGTCTCTCAGGCTCACCTGAGCAGCTGCCACCACCGTCCATCAGGGACACGCCGACACACAAACTGCTCATGCAAACTCTCCTTATTAGCTGCTCCAGATTGGCCGTCCCGAGGCCCAGATGCCGGTGACCTCCACGCGCCCCCTAAATGCAGAGTTATTGTGATTAAAGCATGATTGGCAGCGGCGGTTATTAATTCTAATCTTGGGCACATATGCGACGGTGGGCAGAGGGCAGGCAGCGGCGTGTGCCAGGCAGACGCCACACGGAGGCTAAATCAGTCTGACACGCTATCAGAGCGACACACAGACACCGCCTATAGGCCACACACACTTTCCCTAATGCACAGGAGAGGGAGGCGAGGAGAGAAGGTTATCCTCTAACAAGACGGCACGCGCAGATTTCAAAGCACTCCAACACAAAAGTGGCTTTTTCCTGAAAACCATTAAGGGCCCTCCGCACCTTCAACTGCATCATTTAAACGTAGAAAAGCAGCGCGTGTTAAGCAAATCATTTCCATCTCCAGACTGCCAGAAAGGTCTTATATTTTGCCTCTACTTAGCAGGCAGAAACTCAAGTGATGGGTTATTTTGAAAATATATTTCCCTCCCTCAGGGTAAAAGCCTCGAGGCAAACGATGTCTCATCCGTCTTGATAAGTCTCGTCTCGGGTTCAGGCGTCTCCCTGGCAGCTGCAGAGTTGTCCCGAAATTAACTGCAATATCGCAGGAGGAACTGAAGTCTGATCGCTCATCAGGGTGATAGCGCATTATGATAAACAACAGCCAACGGAAAGTGCTTTAAAAGTATGCAGCTCAAGTGCTATCCATCACTTACGATACTTGTGCTAATTTGGTAATTTGATGAGCGAGGGAGTGTGTGAACAAGATGGAGTTAAACCTCCCGACCACGCTGGACACCGAAAAGGCCAGAAACAAACTAAAGAAACACATTTGTAATAGAGGCTGGCGTGCAGAGAGTTTAGATGGAAGAAAGCGGAAGGTACTCCTATTCTCCTGCAGAGGGCATTGCATTATCATGCAAGGGAACGTCGGGACGACGTGGCTGCACATTCACGGTGGGATCTGAATTGGTGGTCTTAGAGCTTCAGATATTATCAAATGCAGGAAAAACTGTTCTCCATCCAAATTGCATCATATTTGTCCACAAAATGTTTTGAGATTCCTAAAAGGTATATTACATCAAGTAGGTTTTAAAGTATGAGCATCGGCACTCGCAGGTGATTTGTGGTTCCAGTCGTCTCTCGGTAGCTAGAAACATCTCGACAGCCGCTACAAAGGTCTGGCTCCGCCCATTCTCATTCAGAAACACCCTGGCTTGTTGCATTTTATTTCACCGATCACAGTTGTCTTGGCTGGAGCAACGCATTGACTGCTCCTCAGAAAGATATCGCAGAAGGGGAGGAGAATGCCCCTTGAGATACAAGGCCCAGATAACCGTCATAAGGATACTGACAACGGAACCCACCGAAATACTGGCTACATCGTCGTTAGAGCGCTAGCCGATGGGTTCCAGGATTAGTGGTTCATTACAGAAACATGAGTTATTGAAGTTCCTTCAATGCACCTTTTACATTTGGCACTTTGGAGCTTTAACACATGAAGCATAGACTTCTATACAACCAGAGGAGTCGCCCCCTGGTGGTCAGTCGAGAGAATGTGGGCAGAACCGGAGGTTGCCGCCTGGTTTGACCCCAATCTTCCAGTCTATCTGTAAAGAGGCAGAGGATCTTTTTTCTCCTCCACTTGGATACACAACATTTGTAGAAGCCAAAAATAGAAAAACCCAGTAAGGGCCTTTTGGTGATTCAGGACCGTAAGAGTTGAACAAAGTTAGTAAGTTCACCTTTTGATTATTTTAAAACACATAATGATCCCATAGGTCATAAATACATTTCCATTCTCAAAAACATTCATGTGTAAGACTGTAATTATACTGAACGAATCTTGGGTAATTGCAACCAAATTTTGATTAAAAATATCAACTCTGAGCATTTCTACCAACTTCTGAGTCCGTGGTCGTGCAACACTCACAAGTCCCAGATCAATATCAATTCCTTAATTATCATGAAGTGGCGAGCTGCTGAGATATCGGCAATGAAAGTCCTTTTCATTTAATTCAAAATGAACTCAAACATTTTAAGTTTAACGGCCAGACCCTTGCTTTTAAACTAAGTCTCCTCTTCAGAATGAGTCCCACTGGTGGAGGTCACTGAAGCGTCTGCAGTTCATCTGAAGGACCGAGCAGGTAAAACTACGAGAGTGAAAGAAGTCGTTAAAGTAGGAGAGCGGAGACTCTGCAGAGGAGGCTGCTGATTAGAATTAATATCCGGCAGTGCATCAGTAGCTGGTCATAAACATCATGCTAGAGAGGACTGAGGAGAGAGATCTTTAACGCCATTTGCACGTAATCTTTAATGACAGCAGACACACACACACACACACACACACACACACACACACACACACACACACACACACACACTATAAGTTATCATGTTTCTCTCAATAATGATTCTTAGGGGCATGAATTAGAATAACAGAGGAAACATTTTATTCTTAACCTTTCTTGTCATTACCCTTTACGTCCTTTGCTCTACGTTCATTTTTTTCTTCTTTTGTTCTGTCTCCTCCTCTTCACCTCCTCCACTCGTTTCCTCTACTCCTCATCTTTTCTCCTCCTCTCCTCTCCCTTTCTTTCTCCCCTGTTTCCTTAAATTATTTTGCTCTGCTTAAATAAACTCCCACATCTTCTCTTTCCTCTTCTTCTGCAGCACATCTGGAGATGTCATTTGAAACACCCCTCCCTTCAGGACCACACACACACACACACACACACACACACACACACACACACACACACACACACAGCATCAGCATGGACACCCATTACCTCTGGTGTCATTACTATAATGTTATTTTTATGCGAATTCCACATGAAAATAGGCGTCGGAGGACAGAAGAGGAACAGAAAGGAGAAGCCGGCTCAGAGCCAAAGGGACTGGAGGCCCACGAGGAGCACGAGGAGCAGATAGCCATCTTTCATTTATTCAATTAGCTAACGAGGCGAGGGAGCCAGACAGACAGAGGATTGATGGCGGGGGAAAACTTCTCTCAGCAGGCGACGCTTACTCAGGACTTTTACTCCCGTCTCTCTCTTCGCTTCTCTCTGACTTCCTCTTTATTCGGGAGGATAAGTTCACCTCGGGGAAAGAGAGGTAACTGAAGGACACCTTGAGCGTGACCTTGAGCAGCTGTTTTCTGTCTTGGAAGAGAACAAAAATAAGTTTTTTTCCGATGTATTGTCTTTTCTTTTCTTTCGGGATTAAAATGGGAGAAATCCCCAAAAAACAAGATCACTATTATTGTCCGTTACCGTGTCATTCAACGTGGTATGAACTATGAGGTCATAGCCTCATAATAAACCAGAGAGTCGATGGGAGCAGCTGAAACATTGAAGGAAAGTGGCGATACAATGTGAAGCAGAAGAGAAAACAATAAGTTAATGATGAGTGAAAACAAATTAAAACAGGCAAAACCATGAATATGAACCATATTAAAAAAAGACAATAACAGGAACTGGATTGCTTTTAACTATGCAGACTGCAGATTAATTGCTGGGGTGCAGATCAAGTGGTTTTGGCTACACATAATAAAAATGAATGTTTGAACACAGATTAGTCAAAGTTTTAAAAGCTCACTAATTAGCATATCTCGTATAATACGTACACTAATGGCTCTAGCAGGAGAAGAGCACTGATCTCGTGACCGAACTCTCTGCAGACGGGGACACAAAGTCTGGAACTCAGACCCTGCAACAGAAGCAGTGGAGGTGCTGAGATCCACGGGTCTTCCATATTGTAGTTCTTTAGCCATACTGTAGTTATTTAGCACTATTGTAGTTATTCAGACATATTGTAGTTCTTTAGCCATATTGCAATTATTTAGCTATATTATAGTTCTTTAGCCTAAGTCTAGTTCTTTAGCCATATTGTAGTTCTTTAGCCATATTGTAGTTCTTTAGCCATATTGTAGTTATTCAGATATATAATAGTTCTTAAGCCATATTGTAGTTATTTAGGCATATTGTAGTTATTCAGCCATGTTGTAGTTCTTAAGCCATATAGTAGTTATTTAGCCATGTAGTTATTTTACCATATTGTAGTTCTTAAGCCATATTGTAGTTATTTAGGCATATTGTAGTTATTCAGCCATGTTGTATTTCTTAAGCCATATAGTAGTTATTTAGCCATGTAGTTCTTTAACCACATTGTAGCTATTCAGCCATGTTGTAGTTCTTAAGCCATATTGCAGTTATTCAGCCAAATTGTAGTTCTTTAGCCATATTGCAGTTATTTATCCATGTCGTTCTTTAGGCATATTGTAGTTCTTTAGCCATATTGTAGTTCTTTATCCATGTCGTTCTTTAGGCATATTGTAGTTCTTTAGCTATATTGTAGTTCTTTAGCCATCGAATGGAAACACCAAGTGGTCGCTGATAAAGCAGCCGTGCTGACACTTCCTGTGGAGAATGTTGAAGGAGCTGTTTTGATCAAGACATGCAGCAAAACACACACACACACACACACACACACACACACACACACACACACACACACACACACACACACACCAATGGTCCCCGTGACCTTGAGGGGGTGTTAGATTTGGGTCAGAATCAGAGTCTCTCAGCCCATCTGTGCTCCTCTAGAAACAGGACCAAGTAAATCCACTGGGGGAGAGGGCACCTTTACTGGTGGCTGAGTGGACCAATAGGAAAGCCCGTGACAATCATGTGACATCAGAGTCCAAAGGAAGGAATAGGAAGAATCCCTTATTAGTCCCACAGTGGGGACATATATTCTCTGCATTTTGACCCATCCTTAGTATTTTAAGGAGCAGTGGTCTGCCCCTAGTGAAGCACCCAGGGAGCATTTTAGGGTTCAGTATCTCGCTCAGGGACACTTTGACATGTGAACTATGGGGAGAATGAACATAATGAGTTCAATAGACACAGATAGTTTATGATACACACAGAAGGCAAAACAAAGTGACTAACAACACTATGGCAACGGCGGCGCATGTTCATGAATTTTGCAAATAAAGTGTTGTTGTTTTTTGCTACCGCACTAACATGAGAGTGAGACCATCACCGCCAAGCCGGACCTTAGTTTCCCGGGAGATGGTTCCTGATGGCAGACGGATATGAGAGATTTACGGGACCCGTCTAAACTCTACTGCCCTTACTTTGTGCAGAAGAAAGTTTTTTTCCTGGTGAGAACACTTTTCTCTTGGCTTTCCTCCCTCTTTCTCACCTTTATCCCCTCTCTTTAACTTTCTCTTCATCATCCTCTTGTTCCCTCCGTCTCCCCACCAGTTCTCTTTTCCCTCCCATACCTCGCTGTATTCTCTCCCTTCCTCCCTCTCTCCCTCCTCCGGGATCCTGCTGCGTTTCTTCCTTATTTACCAGCGCTCCGCTGCTGGAGTCCTCCAGCGGGCCCTGACACGTTAGCTCTGATGAATCGGCCTGCCAGTGGACCGGGGTGATAAACGGTGAGGTGATGGATAGATCTGCCGGGCGGTGGAGACATCACAAGCACTTTCACAGTTTCGCAGCTCCTCGCCAGGCAGCGGGAGGGCCTGAGGGCGGCCATTTTGTGCCAAGCCACGGGCCCCTAATGGAGGAGCTGGGGCCTAATGAGGCCCAATGATTAGACAGCAGAAAGAGGAGGGGCAGTAATCTGACTCCCGTGGAAGTAAAGCGACTTCACAAGCGGTAAAAATAAAGGTCCCTATTGAAGATGCTCTAAATGTGTTTGAATGTGATGTATGTTGTCAGTACGATGTAGGACCACGAGAGTCACCATGAAACCTACAGAAGGGAAATTACTTTTTGTATTAGAAGTTTTCTGTCATGGTATGTTTACTTATGCAAATGAGGCATTATCAAATGCTGACTTTTGGTCCTTTTTAAGAGAACTCTACAGAAGACAAAGTAGTAAAATAAACACCTAAACGTGTATTTGGGATTTACTTTCCAGCAGTCTGGAAGAAGACGTTCTGGAAGCAAAATTGCTTTAAATACATAAATCATGCGTGCAAAATAGTGGAAAACCAACGGAATTAGTCGTAAGCCAAGTTTGGGTTGTTTTGATTACTTTCTTTTCTTTTCTGTGCAACAACACTCTGTAAATATGAAATAAAACAAGGTATCCCAACATCATCAAGGTTCCATTTAATTTAATGAATTATACTGCTAAATAAAAGCACAATGGAAACTTTAAAAAGGTCCACAGCATGAGGCCGCCACGCTTTAAAGGATTAGTGGATGGAGCAGAAGACACAAGAAGCTTTGAGTAAAGTCCTCAACTAATGCACTTTGCAAAGTTTACTGCATCCACATTTAAAACGTTATTAAAATGTAGTGAATTTATAGAAATAAATAATGCTTTATTAACCTTGTGTGTGAGGTCTGATGCCCCAAAAAATGAACATGCTTTACTGCAATATGCTACATATTCTGATGCCATGTTTTTCTACTGTATCGCTGTTTTATTTATTGATCATCAATAATTGACACTATTGATGGGAACATAAATCGGGGGCTACTGATGCATAACCGAGGAAGAGTTCAAAAGTCTTTTTGAGACGTTGAAGAGGAGTTCTACGTCTTTATTCACAAGAGTCCCGTGACTTAACAACCGCACAACAAATACTGTTGGTTCGCTTGACATTTGATGCAAATTAAGCTCATCATAATAATGATATGTTTTTTAATTATGAATATAATTATATCAGTTTATATCAGCGATATTTAGCAGTTTCTCAAAAGATGCTTCTTTACTTTCTCGTCGGCCATTTTTCAGTTTCTGTCACCTGAGTTGATCCCTCTCCTGATTGTTGGTTTATAACTTAATTAATGTGCAAACATCCACAAATGTGTTTTAAAGACCCGTAAAATCCGATAAGAGGACCTTGCAGTGTCGTGCTTTCTTCTCTCGGCTTATTTCCAAAACATCTGCAGTAGTAGCATCGCTCACTGTTCCATCCCAAACAGGTATTTATGAGAACATCTGTGTAATCTGTAAAATATACCCTCTTTGACATTTATTGAGATTTTGTCGAGCTCCTTTTCTCTCTCCGTGGTCCTCTGGTCCTCCTCCAGCTGGCTGCACTGACACGGATCGTCCAGAAGAGGTCGCTCTTGCTCTGCATTGGGCTGTTGGGCTTCAGTCCGCGCTGTTGGTGCCTCCTGAGCTTTAATGTGAGAAGAGAGGACCTATTGTCACCTTGTGCAGGTGAGTGACCAGACTGCCAACAACCAGAACCTCTAATCTCCTGATCCAGCTCCACCAGCGAAGAACTTAAATTGGACTCTCACTGCTTCTAATCACATTGGAGATTGTAGAAGAAAATATGAATGGCCCATTCAAAGAAGCAATCAAATTATAATTCACCTATTATGATGATCAATAAACAATTAACTTGCGCCGAGCCCGACTCAGCCGTATTGTAAATGAAGCTCCGCCGATAAAACATCTCCAATCTATAAAGTAACAGACGTCCTAAAATGATCCAAATCTTGAGGAAATATCTTGAGGCCGGCCAAACGCTGGACCTGATGTGTCCAAATAAAAGTCACGCGTGAAGAAACATTCGAATAATTTAAGGCCCAATAAATTCAGCCGATTGCATTTGATGTCGAGACAACACATTCTACCTTTGTCACTCAACATGCTTTTTATACATCACCAACTCCGCCTATAAAAAGTCACTTTTCCAAACACTATGCTGATATCATTTCCACCTCCACGGATCACTTATGAGATTGAGCGTTGGTTATATCTAATAACACTTCTCACGTGTGACAGTCGTAAACATGCCAGTCATCGGATGTTTAATGTGATGATAGCGGGCCACTTTAGTAAATAAGCAAACCGTACGTATCCATTTTTATACAGCGTAACCTCTTCAGTGGGCGGGACCCTGTCATGTCATGCCCCTGCTCTTCAACCACAGCTTACCATGTTGCTCAAGGGGCCGTTGCCTCGACTGTTAGCTGTCTTTTCAAGCTTGACAGTTACCAAACATGTTTTGTGTAAACTTTGATATTTTAACGACTCGCAGACGTTGGTTTCCTTAACTTTCAGGTTTATTGCTTGAGTGTTCACAATATTGCAACGGGGCTCTTTGCTAACAGTAGCTCAAACGAAACAGCTAACAAGCTCACTTAGCATCCCCCACACTAGCATAACGAACGACAATACACACGTCGCCTCAATATTTTGGGGGGGAATGACTTTTGATGAGAATGTCAGCAGTGAATAATGTATTTGTGGTCCCTGTTCCTGCTGTACAGTCAGACGTTGATACGGCTCACAGTCAGGAGAGCAGAGCAGATAACGCTCTGAGAGAGACTAGTTAGCGGGGAGCGAGTGCATAAACCCGGAAACTAAGATGAGGAATGAAAAGGGTTTGATCACAAAATCATGATAATTTCCAGTGAGAGATAATTACGTCGGTAATTTCCCGACGCGAGACAAGTTCTCTAAACATCATGGAGGAGAAACATGACGGAGAAAAGATGGACAGAAGCAGCGAGAGCACTTCTTTACATCGGTGGCTGCGTGTCATCCTCCACCCTGCTTCCAACCGGCCAGGCAGTCAGTTTTATAGTCCCGTATGTGCGTCCCGTGCGTCCCGGGACTATTTTCTCTGTCGCTGAAATGCGATACACAACGTTTGGTGGCTACAACTATTTTGTGCTGAAAGGGAGCTTACTATTACTATTTATGAAGTCGCAGGTACCCGTATTCTAAAAGCGAGGCAGTACTGTGTCTACAATAATGTACAGTTCAAGGGTTTGCCCCTAACAACTCCCTTGAACAGTACATTATTGCATGACACAGTACTGCCTCTCGTACCTTATTGCTTAAGTAAGGGTCTACTTAACCCTAGAACACGAACGTCTTCAACCCTAGAACACTAGCATCTTTAACCCTAGAACACTAATGTATTTAACCCTAGAACACTAACATCTTTAACCCTAGAACACTAACATATTTAACCCTAGAACACTAACGTCTATAACCCTAGAACACTAACGTCTTTAACACTAGAACACTAACGCCTTTAACCCTAGAACACTAACGTCTTTAACCCTAGAACACTAACGTCTTTAACCCTAGAACACTAACGTTGGGTGATTTTCATCCGAGTGATTGTGGTTTTGTTATTTTCATTGTGTTGCTTTTGTCTGAGTTGTGTGGGTCCTTGTGTAGCTTCATGCTGCTCACTGACGTTATTGAAGGTAGACGTGTCTTATTGAAGGTAGGTGTGTCTTATTGAAGGTGGGTGTGTTTTATTGAATGTGTGCGTGTCTTATTGAAGGTGGGCGTGTCTTATTGAAGGTAGGCGTATCCTATTGAAGGTGGGCATGTCTTCCTGCTCCAATCCCTGTTTTTTTCAACAGACACGTGTCGGGTGCATTATATCGGGTGAAATATACCCAACGTTGGTGATAGTGTGACTATTTTTAACGTTGGTGTTCTAGGGTTAAGGAGGCTCAGGTCAAACAAACACAGGACTTTCCCCCAGGAGATAGCTGTTAGTGTCCGGCGTGAAATGTGAGAATATGCTGGCACAGAACGAACCAACATAATTCAATTACAATACAATCCATATGACAAAATGATGCTTGGAATGTGAACATATAAGAGAAGGACGGATCCAAGAGGAGGTCCAGCAAGCCTTCAGGAGTCGTGAACAGATAGACATGAACCACACGACCTCTCCACCACGACACCTGGCCACAAAGTGAAGCTCATCATTCCCTCATCAGGAGAATGAAACTCCCAGAGGAGAGAGGAGAGGAAAGAGGAGAGAAGAGAGGAGAGAGAGACGAGAGAGGAGAGAGGAGAGGCTGAATCTCCTGGAGGATAGAGATCCAGTATTTAAATGAGGCAGTCATGAACAATAAACAATATGTTAACTCACAGTTTACCTCGCTTCCCAGTATTTATGCTAAGCTAAGCTAACTTTAAACACAAAAAGCAGCATAGATTTTTGTTTTATCTCACCTCAAGGAAGTGATTGAAATGTCGAATTCCTTCAACAAAAAGACATGTGAATGGTATCAATATACTCACCTCAATCTTGTGAGTGTATTTCCCATAATTCCAATGGAATATGAAAAACTGCATTGAATTATACTGATAGATAGGTAGGTAGAATGAAATATAGACAGATAGATAAACAGGCAGGAAGATACATTGATAGATGATATAGTAAATCATCATTCTCACACCTTTCCTCTATTCTTCTGTCACATTTCCCCCCCTCTCTTTGCATCATTTTCTCCTTCCAACCCCTCCCCCTACATGAGCACTTGAGGAGCGAGAAGACACACACACACACACACGCACACACACACACACACACACACACACACACACACACACACACACCGTGTGCGACGAGGAGGTAACTTTTTTCGGCGGCTAGCTGTGAAGAGAGCCGCCTAATTAAAAAGACCATGAATATTCATGAGGCACTTGTACTGCTGCAGCTAATTACATATTCAGAGAGGTTTGGTCGGCGGCGCTGGTGTGAGCGGTCTGATTCCATCACGACACAACTCAATAAAACACAAGCAGCAATGTTTCCACCCGTAGCAGACGTCATTAGTGTCTGGACATAAATTAGACACACTGGCTGTATGTATAATATATATATATATATATATATATATATATATATATATATATATATATATATATATATATATATATTTAAATACTGGTTTGACAAGTTGTCGGACCGAAGCCACGCTGGATATGAATGGTCACAAGCAAGCCTCGGTGGAAGTGTGCTAGTGTTTTTCCACTGCTCCGTGAAGAAAGGCAACATTGTTAACATCGATGGCTCTAACGGATGATCAAATAACGATCTGCTAACTTTTGGGAAAACAGCAGCATTCTGCCAGTTCACCAGTGGAAAGCTTTCAATTTGAAGCAGCAACTCCAGATCTGTGTTCATGGAAAAAACAACCCCGCCTCACTCCCAGGTCATCAAATTCCCGACAATTTGTGAAGGCCCTCGGCGTCTGATGGTGACGCACAAAGCACCCTTTAGCGTCTGCCATCCGCGGACGCCATCCGCGCAATATCAGGAACTATAATGCTGAGTTCACACCAAAATCGTTGCAAATAGATTACATGCAAAGTCAATGTACAGAAGCGAATAGAATGCAAATTTCCGAAGTGACGCTGAGTTTCGTGTGTCAAACAAGACACGTGGCTTTAACCCCGGGACCGCTGTCCCTGTCCAATGGGAATCCAGAAGTCAACGCTGAGTCATTTACGGCATACGGCTGAAGCGGGTCGTCTTCCAATCAGGAGGTCGGCAGGTCGATTGCTCCCGAAGATTATGCGTTGTGTGTGTTAATGGTGTTAATGGTGTTAGATAGTCCTGATGGGCTGGGGGAAACTTGCATGGTCATCAGTGTGTGAATCAGTGGCAGGCAGTCAGTGCAGCAAACAGCTGCTCCACTGAATGCAAAGGTAGAAAATCCACGGCCCGCCACTGGTGTGAATGAAGGAATGACATGAAGTGTTCAAGCACTTCCAGTGGTCAGAAGACTAGAAAGGTCCATTCACCATTTTCCTTCACTACCTAACTTGGGTAGCCTTCGTAACTTAATAAATATACTTATTTAAACCCAAACCACAATGTTTTCCTGAGCTTAACCAAAACGTGTTGTTGCTTAAACTTCCCCAAGGAATTATGTTTGAAAGAACAATATTATCCACATATTTAAAACTGAGACCGTAATGGAGCGCCATAGTTTGACGGTGAGGGCCAAAGGGTCTGTAGTTGACAAGTGATAAGGAGAACCAGGGGGAACCAGAGGATTTTTCGTGGGGCTACTTGGCAATATTCTGTAGCTGGCGAGCTCATGCTTTACTCATTTTATATGAGGAGGCTGATTGTATCTGACTTGGCACCTAATGATACAGAACCAAACAAACATGGATGCCTCACGTCAGCCAAAGTCCAATGTTCAAGGTGATTAAACCTACATGTCTCATCACCGACTCTGCGATCAAAGACATAGCCTGATGAGAAAGCATTGACGTGGTCTTTCCCATCTCTCCAGTCGCAGGACTTGAACTGCTGTCTCATCTGCACCCCACGCTTCTTGTGTCGAGCAGCGTGGGGCGAATGTAAATATAAGAATGCAAGTTACAATGATGGGTGGTGCGTGAGCTTTGACTCAAAGGTCAGCCTGTCAAGGCGGTCGCATTGGATAATGGAGCCCATTCACAAGTCAGTGTTCAAGTTGTTCTTGACATTACACATGTATTCTCCATTCATGGCTCATGGTTTAAAAACTATCTGACTACATAATGATGTAGAACCTCTCTCGGCCCACATGACCCTGTTCACTGCAGGTTTCCATTAATTTATGTCCACACATTTATCACAGCATACTCTTCAGTTTCAACCAAAAGTCAAAGATTATAAGACTGCAGTGAACTCATTGCTGAGCTCCGTGGACACTGAACGCCTCTGCAGGAGGATTACACAACAGCAGGACAAAGATTCACAATACTCTATGGACAACTGCTAGAGCAGGAATGATAAAACAGAAGAAGAGTAAAAGGAGGATGGAAGTCCAGGGACTGCAGGGGGAGGAACGAGGAAGAGAATAGAAAAGAGGGAGTAAAACAGGAGAGATGGAGGCGGTGGTGATGGGAGTCTGATGGGTCGGCTAATCACCACTTTGCCTTCCTAATGCGGAGCCCCGTGGCAACAGAACATGTTTTATTCACCAACTTATTACATCCCAGTCC